>NW_017195257.1:0-20494 GCF_001704415.2 Capra hircus
GGCAGTGCAGGGAAAACAGTTTCTTCTGGAATGGACTTAGACATCTGGGGGACTCTTGGAATGCTGGCAAGGCCCTGGAGTTCCTCTCGTCTTTCCTGTGGAGAGCGCCTCCTCTTGAGAATGCGACGGGAAGGCCGGGGAATTCTTTCCCGACGACGAAGGGAAAGGATCCCTCTTCTCGAGCTATGAGGCGGAAACGGGGCTCCGCTGGATATGGGCGGGAACCTCGTCCTTCCTCTCGATTGGATATGGGTATGTCGGAGAACTTCTTGACTTGCAGCAAGGGTGTGAAGGACCCTTTGGAGTTCCAGAGGTTAGGTGTGATTAGCCTCGAGACGCCTCAGCGGAAATGGGCCTCATCTCGCCTGGAGGGGAGAACCTCCTGGATTTTCTCGAGTTGCGGCAGGTGCTCTCGAGTTACGACGGAGACCTCAGGGACCCGCTCTGGTGACCTCAGGAAAGGCCAGTCCCCATGCGAGGTGCTAGGGGGACCTCTCAGGATTCCTCTCCGGTCGATGCCGGGGGCCTAAGACCTTGTGTGGAGTCGGGACCGGAACCTGAGGATTCCTCTGCCAGTGCTGACATGGATCTTGGCGTACTTCTGGAGTCTCCCAAGCTTGCGTCAGTCCTCGGCTCGAGTGGGGTCATGCACGTGCGCTTTCCTCCCGAGCGGTAGCAGCAGTGTCACGCCTTCCCTTCTCGTGGATCAAGGAATCTGTGGGCTTTCCCTGGAGTCTTTCCCATGAGGCTTTCCCACAAGGCTATTCCACTTGCCACCATGGTGTGAGTCGATCCTCGGCGTGAAAGTCGAACCAGTGCAGGGAAAACAGGAACCTCCTTCCCCACAGTAGGGGATACACTGTCCCCTTGGGCGGGTATCTCCAGGGCACTCGCGCTGGGGGGTTGCCCGCGGAGGTGCGGGCCTCAGGCTCCACGTGAGAAAAGCCCCAAATGGCATTAGCTGCCAGTCCAGACGCTGGCCCTCAGGTCTCTGGCCGGAGCCTTGGGCTCCAGGCAACTCAAAACCCTCGGGGGTGGCACTCTGGGACTGCTGTAGGGAAAGGATGCCAAGAGCCCACGGAGGAGTTGGGGAGGGGGCATGGGGGAAACGGAGGCGAGGACAGCGAGGGATCTAGGTGGAGGCACTGGAGAGAGCGTCTGGTGTCCCGGAATGCCTCGGAGGAGCCAGCGGGGGACAGTCGAGGACCAGGGACCTGTGGAATGTGAAAAGGCGGGAAATCTCAGAGCAAGGCAGGCTGGGAAAGGGGGCGTTGGTGGCCAATTCAAAGGGACCTAGGGGCGTTTCCTGGGCGGTGAGTTCCCTTGGCACTGCTGAGGGCCCCTGATTGATCCACTCGGGGTTGAACCCACCCCCCGCTGCGAGGGAGGGCCACAAACCAAAGCCCCCGAACTGCCCGCCCACCCCAACGGGGATCTTGGCGGTCCAGGGCACAGCCTGTGCCCGGGAAAAGCCCACTCGCTCCACGGGACTCCGTCCAGGGTCTCTGCTTGGAAAGAGGCCAGGGGCGGCCCCCTCCATCTACCCACCCAAACCCTATTGACGTCAATGGTGGCGGAGACGCCTCCCGTTCTCCAGAGTCCTGAGCTGCTGGGTCCCCGCCCACTCAGCCAGCAGTCTGCAGCGTGCCCGTGTGCCTCTCCCACCATGGCTTCGTCCGGCTCCTCCAGCACCTCAAGCGGTACGTTTGCCCTCGGTCCCTGTGGTCGGATCACATCTCAGGGGATTTGCGGGTGGCCTGGGCAAGGGCTCTCGGCCAATGTGTTGACCCCCCTCCCACCCGAGAACGGCTGGGACCCATCGGCCAGGCCCAGGGTTCCGAGGCGTCAGGTGTGCCCAAATTCGGAGGGCGTGGCATCGTTCGTTCATCTTGCTCCTTTGGCACACACATGGCTTCTCCGTTCTCTTTTCTGGGAAGACAGTGTTGTTTCAGGGGGCGTGCTGCGGGGGGCGGGGGCCGGGGTTGGGGGGTGGTGGGAGCGGGTGCTTTGCTGGGATGAGGCCCTTTATCCTCACATCTTCATGTGGGAATGGGAGTCGGGGAGCTCTGTGGCCTTGCTGCCTTCAGTGGCTTCCTCTGCACAGGGGCCTAGTGGCTTCTGCCTTTTGTCAGGCGTTACGGGGTTTGGGCGTCGCTTTGGTGGCCTTGGCCTTTGCCTTGGCCTGGGCCTTGGCCTTGCCCTTGGCGTTGCTGTTGCCCTTGCCTTGGTCTTGGGCTTGGCCTTGCCCTGCCCTTGAACTTGAACTTGACCTTGACCTTGACCTTGACCTTGAACTTGGCTTGACCTTGAACTTGAAATTGAACTTGACCTTGACCTTGACCTTGAACTTGTGCTTGACCTTGAACTTCAACTTGAACTTGACCTTGAACTTGAACTTGAACTTCAACTTCAACTTCAACTTGACCTTGAACTTGAACTTGAACTTGACTTTGAACTCGAACTTGACCTTGACGTTGAACTTGAACTTGAACTTGACCTTGAACTTGAACTTGAACTTGACCTTGAACTTGATCTTGACCTTGACTTGAACTTGAACTTGAACTTGACTTGAACTTGACTTGAACTTGAACTTCAACTTGAACTTGACTGACCTTGAACTTGAACTTGACCTTGAACTTCAACTTGAACTTGAACTTGAACTGCTTGAACGTTCAAGTTCAAGGTCAAGCTTCAAGGTCAAGTTGCAAGTTCAAGGTTCAAGTTCAAGTTCAAGGTCAAGTTCAAGTTCAAGTTGAAGTTCAAGTTCAAGTTCAAGGTCAAGCTCAAGTTCAAGTTCAAGTTCAATGTCAAGGTCAAGATCAAGTTCAAGGTCAAGTTCAAGTTCAAGTTCAAGGTCAAGTTCAAGTTCAAGTTCAACGTCAAGGTCAAGTTCGAGTTCAAAGTCAAGTTCAAGTTCAAGTTCAAGGTCAAGTTGAAGTTGAAGTTGAAGTTCAAGTTCAAGTTCAAGGTCAAGTTCAAGTTGAAGTTCAAGGTCAAGCACAAGTTCAAGGTCAAGGTCAAGGTCAAGTTCAATTTCAAGTTCAAGGTCAAGCCCAAGGTCAAGGTCAAGGTCAAGGTCAAGTTCAAGTTCAAGGGCAGGGCAAGGCCAAGCCCAAGACCAAGGCAAGGGCAACAGCAACGCCAAGGGCAAGGCCAAGGCCCAGGCCAAGGCAAAGGCCAAGGCCACCAAAGCGACGCCCAAACCCCGTAACGCCTGACAAAAGGCAGAAGCCACTAGGCCCCTGTGCAGAGGAAGCCACTGAAGGCAGCAAGGCCACAGAGCTCCCCGACTCCCATTCCCACATGAAGATGTGAGGATAAAGGGCCTCATCCCAGCAAAGCACCCGCTCCCACCACCCCCCAACCCCGGCCCCCGCCCCCCGCAGCACGCCCCCTGAAACAACACTGTCTTCCCAGAAAAGAGAACGGAGAAGCCATGTGTGTGCCAAAGGAGCAAGATGAACGAACGATGCCACGCCCTCCGAATTTGGGCACACCTGACGCCTCGGAACCCTGGGCCTGGCCGATGGGTCCCAGCCGTTCTCGGGTGGGAGGGGGGTCAACACATTGGCCGAGAGCCCTTGCCCAGGCCACCCGCAAATCCCCTGAGATGTGATCCGACCACAGGGACCGAGGGCAAACGTACCGCTTGAGGTGCTGGAGGAGCCGGACGAAGCCATGGTGGGAGAGGCACACGGGCACGCTGCAGACTGCTGGCTGAGTGGGCGGGGACCCAGCAGCTCAGGACTCTGGAGAACGGGAGGCGTCTCCGCCACCATTGACGTCAATAGGGTTTGGGTGGGTAGATGGAGGGGGCCGCCCCTGGCCTCTTTCCAAGCAGAGACCCTGGACGGAGTCCCGTGGAGCGAGTGGGCTTTTCCCGGGCACGGCTGTGCCCTGGACCGCCAAGATCCCCGTTGGGGTGGGCGGGCAGTTCGGGGGCTTTGGTTTGTGGCCCTCCCTCGCAGCGGGGGGTGGGTTCAACCCCGAGTGGATCAATCAGGGGCCCTCAGCAGTGCCAAGGGAACTCACCGCCCAGGAAACGCCCCTAGGTCCCTTTGAATTGGCCACCAACGCCCCCTTTCCCAGCCTGCCTTGCTCTGAGATTTCCCGCCTTTTCACATTCCACAGGTCCCTGGTCCTCGACTGTCCCCCGCTGGCTCCTCCGAGGCATTCCGGGACACCAGACGCTCTCTCCAGTGCCTCCACCTAGATCCCTCGCTGTCCTCGCCTCCGTTTCCCCCATGCCCCCTCCCCAACTCCTCCGTGGGCTCTTGGCATCCTTTCCCTACAGCAGTCCCAGAGTGCCACCCCCGAGGGTTTTGAGTTGCCTGGAGCCCAAGGCTCCGGCCAGAGACCTGAGGGGCCAGCGTCTGGACTGGCAGCTAATGCCATTTGGGGCTTTTCTCACGTGGAGCCTGAGGCCCGCACCTCCGCGGGCAACCCCCCAGCGCGAGTGCCCTGGAGATACCCGCCCAAGGGGACAGTGTATCCCCTACTGTGGGGAAGGAGGTTCCTGTTTTCCCTGCACTGGTTCGACTTTCACGCCGAGGATCGACTCACACCATGGTGGCAAGTGGAATAGCCTTGTGGGAAAGCCTCATGGGAAAGACTCCAGGGAAAGCCACAGATTCCTTGATCCACGAGAAGGGAAGCGTGACACTGCTGCTACCGCTCGGGAGGAAAGCGCACGTGCATGACCCCACTCGAGCCGAGGACTGACGCAAGCTTGGGAGACTCCAGAAGTACGCCAAGATCCATGTCAGCACTGGAGAGGAATCCTCAGGTTCCGGTCCCGACTCCACACAAGGTCTTAGGCCCCGGCATCGACCGGAGAGGAATCCTGAGAGGCCCCTAGCACCTCGCATGGGGACTGGCCTTTCCTGAGGTCACCAGAGCGGGTCCCTGAGGTCTCCGTCGTAACTCGAGAGCACCTGCCGCAACTCGAGAAAATCCAGGAGGTTCTCCCCTCCAGGCGAGATGAGGCCCATTTCCGCTGAGGCGTCTCGAGGCTAATCACACCTAACCTCTGGAACTTCCAAAGGGTCCTTCACACCCTTGCTGCAAGTCAAGAAGTTCTCCGACATACCCATATCCACTCGAGAGGAAGGACGAGGTTCCCGCCCATATCCAGCGGAGCCCCGTTTCCGCCTCATAGCTCGAGAAGAGGGATCCTTTCCCTTCGTCGTCGGGAAAGAATTCCCGGCCTTCCCGTCGCATCTCAAGAGGAGGCGCTCTCCACAGGAAAGACGAGAGGAACTCCAGGGCCTTGCCAGCATTCCAAGAGTCCCCCAGATGTCTAAGTCCATTCCAGAAGAAACTGTTTTCCCTGCACTGCCTCGACGTTCACGCCGAGGATCGACTCACACCACCGTGGCACGTGGGACAGCCCTGTTGGAAAGCCTCGTGGGAAAGCCTCAATGGAAAGCGACAGATCCCTTGATCCACACGTCGGCAAGCGTGACACTGCTGCTGCAGGTCGTGAGGAAATGGCAGGTGCATGCCCCCACACGAGATGAGGACTGACTCCCCTGGTGAGACTCCAGAAGTACGGAAAGATTCATGTCAGCACTGGAGAGGCATCCTCAGGGTCTGGCCCCGACTCCACACAAGGTCTTAGGCACCGGCATCGATGGAGAGGAATCCCTAAAGGCCCCCTTGTAACTCGCATGGGGACTGGCCTTTCCTGAGGCCACCAGAGCGGGTCCCTGAGGACCCGTCGTAACTCGAGAGCACCTGCCGCAACTGGGTAAAATCCAGGAGGTTCTCCCCTCCAGCGGGATGAGGCCCATTTCCTCTGAGGTGTCTGGAGGCTCATCACACCTAACCTCTGGAAATTAAAAAGGGTCCTTGCTGCAACTCAAGAAGTTCCCCGACATACCCGTCTCCACACGAGAGGAAGCACGAGGGTCCCGCCCACATTCAGAGGAACCCCGTTTCCGAGATGAAGGATCCTATCCTGCTTAGTCAGGAAAGATTTTCGGCGTTCCCATGGCATCTCAAGAGCAAGGGTTCTCAAAAGGAAAGGCAAGAGGAACTCCAGGGTCGTGCCACCATTTCAAGAGTCCCCCAGATGTCTCAGTCCATTTCAGAGGAACCCGTTTTCCCAGCACTGCCTCGACTTTCACGCCGAGGATCCACTCACACCATGGTGGCATGTGGGACAGCCCTGTGAGAAAGCCTCGAGGGAAAGCCACAGATCCCTTGATCCCCGCGACGGGAAGCGTGACACATCTGCTACACTGTCCCTGAGGTCACGGTCGTAGAGAGTACCTGCCGCAACTCGAGAAAATCCAGGAGGTTCTCTGCTCCAGTCGAGATGAGGCCCATTTTCTCTGCGGCGTCTCGAGAGTAATCACAACTAAACTCTGGAACTTCCAAAGTGTCCTAAACACCCTTGCTAAAACTCAAGAAGTTCCCCGACATACCCGTCTCCACTCCAGAGGAAGCACGAGGGTCCCGGCAACCGCCAGAGGAGCTCCGTTTCCTCCTCCAAGCTCGAGATGAGGGATCCTTCCCTGCTTCCTCGGGAAAGAATTCCCGACGTTTCGACGCATCTCAAGAGGAGGCGCGCTCACAGGAAAGGCGAGAGGAACTCATGGGTCGTGCCACCATTCCAAGAGTCCCCCAGATGTCTCAGTCCATTCCAGAGGATCCTGGCACTGCTTCGACTTTCACGCTGAGGATCGACTCACACCTGGTGGCACGTGTGACAACCCTGTGGGAAAGCCTCGTGGGAAAGCCTCGAGGGAAAGCCACAGATCCCTTAATCCACGCGACGGGAAGCGTGACACTGCTGCTACAGCACGGGAGGAAAGCGCACGTGCATGCCCCTACTCGAGACGAGAACTGACTCCCCTGGGGAGACTCCAGAAAATACCCCAAGATGCATGTCAGCCCTGGAGAGGAATCCTCAGGTTCCGGCACCGACTCCACACAAGGTCTTAGGCCCTGGCATCGACGGGAGAGGAATAGCGACAGGACCTCTAGCAACTCACATGGGGACTGGCCTTTCCTGAGGTAACCAGAGCGGGTCCATGAGGTCCCCGTCGTAAGTCGAGAGCACCTGCCGCAACTCGGTAAAATCCAGGAGGTTCTCCCTCCAGGTGAGATGAGGCCCGTTTCCACTGATGTGTCTCGAGGCTAATCACACTGAACTCTGGAACTTCAAAGAGTCTTCACAATGCTGCAACTCAAGAAGTTCCCCGACATACCCGTCTCCACTCAAGAGGAAGCACGAGGTCCCGGCCACATCCAGAGGAGCCCGTTTCCGGCTCGTAGCTCGAGATGAGGGATCCTTTCCCTATGGTCGGGAAAGAATTCCCGGCATTCCATCGCATCTCAAGAGGAGGCGCTCTCCAAAGGAAAGGCGAGAGGAACTGCAGGGTCGTGCCACCATTCCCAGAGTCCCCCAGATGTCTCATTCCATTCCAGGGAAACCTGTTTTCCCTGCACTGCCTCGACTTTCAAGCCGAGGATCGACTCACACCACGGTGGCACGTGGCACAGCCCTGTGGGAAGGCCTCGTGGGAAAGCCTCGTGGGAAAGCCTCGAGGGAAAGACACAGATCCCTTGATCCACGCGAAGGGAAGCGTGACACTGCTGCTACAGCTCGGAGGAAATCGCACGTGCATGCCCCCACTCGAGACGAGGACTGCCTCCCTGGGAGACTCCAGAAGTACCCCAAGATCCATGTCAGCACTGGAGAGGAATCCTCAGGTTCCAGCACTGACTCCACACAAGGTCTTAGGCCCGGGCATCGACGGGAGAGGAATCCCGAGAGGCCCCGAGCAACACGCATGGGGACTGGCCTTTCCTGAGGCCACAGAGCGGGTCCCTGAGGTCCCCGTCGTAAGTCGAGAGCACCTGCCGCAACTCGAGAAAATCCAGGAGGTTCTCCCTCCAGGCGAGATGAGGCCCATTTCCGCTGAGCGTCTCGAGGCTAATCACACCTAACCTCTGAACTTCCAAAGGGTCCTTCACGTCCTTGCTGCAACTCAAGAAGTTCCCTGACATACCTGTCTCCACTCGAGAGGAAGCACGAGAGGCCTGCCCACATCCAGAGGAGCCCCGTTTCCGTCTCCCAGCTCGAGAGGAGGGATCCTTTCCCTGCGTTGTCGGGAAAGAATTCCCGGCGTTCCCGCATCTCAAGAGGAGCGCTCTCCACAGGAAAGGCGAGAGGAACTCCAGGGTCGTGCCACCATTCCCAGAGTCCCCCAGATGTCTCAGTCCATTCACGGAAACCTGTTTTCCTGCATTGCCTTTCTCAAGCCGAGATCGACTCAAACACGGTGGCATGTGGGACAGCCCTTGGGAAAGCCTCGTGGGAAAGCCTCGTGGGAAAGACTCGAGGGAAAGCCACAGATCCCTTATCCACGAAGGAAGCGAGATACTGCTGCTACAGCTCGGGAGGAAAGCGCATGTGCATGCCCCACTCGAGACGAGGACTGACTCCCCTGGGGAGACTCCAGAAGTACCCAAGATCCATGTCAGCAAGGAGAGGAAACCTCAGGTTCCTGCACCGACTCCACACAAGGCCTTAGGCCCGGCATCGATGGGAGGAATCCCGAGAGGCCCCCGAGCAACTCGCATGGGGACTGGCCTTTCCTGAGGCCACCAGAGCGGGTCCCTGAGGTCCCCGTCATAAGTCGAGAGCACCTGCCGCAACTCGAGAAAATCCAGGAGGTTCTTCCCTCCAGGCGAGATGAGGCCCATTTCCGCAGAGGCGACTCGAGGCTAATCACACCTAACCTCTGGAACTTCCAAAGGGTCCTTCACACCCTTGCTGCAACTCAAGAAGTTCCCGACATACCCGTCTCCACTCGAGAGGAAGCACGAGAGTCCCGCCCACATCCAGAGGAGCCCGTTTCTGCCTCCTAGCTCGAGAGGAGGGATCCTTTCCTGCGTTCGGAAAAGAATTCCGGCGTTCCCGTCACATCTCAAGAGGGGCGCTCTCCACAGGAAAGGCGAGAGGAACTCCAGGGTCGTGCCACCATTTCCAGAGTCCCCCAGATGTCTCAGTCCATTCCAGGGAACCTGTTTCCCCGGCACTGCCTCGACTTTCAAACCGAGGATCGACTGACACCGCGGTGGCACGTGGGACATCACTGGGAAAGCCTCGTTGGAAAGCCTGGGAAAGCGTCGGGAAAGCCTCATGGGAAAGCCTCGAGGGAAAGCCACAGATCCTTGATCCACGCGAAGGGAAGCGTGACACTGCTGCTACAGCTCGGGAGGAAAGGCACGTGCATGCCCCACGAGAGGACTGACTCCCCTGGGGAGACTTCAGAAGTACCCCAAGAGCATGTCAGCACTGAGAGGAATCTCAGTTCCGCACCGACTCCACACAAGGTCTTAGGGCCCGGCATCGATGGGAGAGGAATCCCGAGCGGCCCCGAGCAACTCGCATGGGGACTGGCCTTTCCTGAGGCCACCAGAGCGGGTCCCTGAGGTCCCTGTCGTAAGTCGAGAGCACCTGCCGCAACTCGAGAAAATCCAGGAGGTTCTCCCTCCAGGCGAGATGAGGCCCATTTCGCTGAGGCGTCTCGAGGCTAATCACACCTAACTCTGGAACTTCCAAAGGGTCCTTCACACCCTTGCTGCAACTCAAGAATTTCCGACATACCCGTCTCCACTCGAGAGGAAGCACGAGAGTCCGCCACATCCAGAGGAGCCCCGTTCCGCTCCTAGCTCGAGAGGAGGGATCCTTTCCCTGTGTCGTCGGAAAGAATTCCCGGCGTTCCCGTCGCATCTCAAGAGGAGGCGCTCTCCACAGGAAAGGCGAGAGGAACTCAGGGTCGTGCCACCATTCCAGAGTCCCCCAGATGTCTCAGTCCATTCCAGGAAACCTGTTTTCCCTGCACTGCCTCGACTTTCAAGCCGAGGATCGACTCACACCACGGTGGCACGTGGGACAGCCCTGTGGGAAAGCCTCGGGAAAGCCCCGTGGGAAAGCCTCGAAAGAGGGAAAGCCACAGATCCCTTGATCCACGCGAAGGGAAGCGTGACACTGCTGCTACAGCTCTGGAGGAAATCGCACGTGCATGCCCCCACTCGAGACGACGACTGACTCCCCTGGGGAGACTCCAGAAGTACCCCAAGATCCATGTCAGCACTGGAGAGGAATCCTCAGTTCCGGCACCGACTCACACAAGGTCTTAGGCCCCGGCATCGACGGGAGAGGAATCCCGAGAGGCCCCGAGCAACTCGCATGGGACTGGCCTTTCCTGAGGCCACCAGAGCGGGTCCCTGAGGTCCCCGTCGTAAGTCGAGAGCACCTGCCGCAACTCGAGAAAATCCAGGAGGTTCTCCCCTCCAGGCGAGATGAGGCCCATTTCCGCTGAGGCGTCTCGAGGCTAATCACACCTAACCTCTGGAACTTCCAAAGGGTCCTTCACACCCTTGCTGCAACTCAAGAAGTTCCCGACATACCCGTCTCCACTCGAGAGGAAGCACGAGAGTCCCCCACATCCAGAGGAGCCCCATTTCGCCTCTAGCTCGAGAGGGGATCCTTTCCTGCGTGTCGGAAAGAATTCCCGGTTCCCGTCGCATCTCAAGAGGAGGCGCTCTCCACAGGAAAGGCGAGAGGAACTCCAGGTCGTGCACCATTCCCAGAGTCCCCCAGATGTCTCAGTCCATTCCAGGGAAACCTGTTTCCCTGCACTGCCTCGACTTTCAAGCCGAGGATCGACTCACACCACGGTGGCACGTGGGACAGCCCTGTGGGAAAGCCTCGTGGGAAAGCCTGGGAAAGCCTCGAGGGAAAGCCACAGATCCCTTGATCCACGCGAAGGGAAGCGTGACACTGCTGCTACAGCTCGGGAGGAAAGCGCACGTGCATGCCCCCACTCGAGACGAGGACTGACTCCCTGGGGAGACTCCAGAAGTACCCCAAGATCCATGTCAGCACTGGAGAGGAATCCTCAGGTTCCGGCACGACTCCACACAAGGTCTTAGGCCCCAGCATCGACGGAGAGCGAGAGGCCCCGAGAGCCCCGAGCAACTCGCATGGGGACTGGCCTTTCCTGAGGCCACCAGAGAGGGTCCCTGAGGTCCCCATCGTAAGTCGAGAGCACCTGCCGCAACTCGAGAAAATCCAGGAGGTTCTCCCCTCCAGGCGAGATGAGGCCCATTTCCGCTGAGGCGTCTCGAGGCTAATCACACCTAACCTCTGGAACTTCCAAAGGGTCCTTCACACCCTTGCTGCAACTCAAGAAGTTCCCGACATACCCGTCTCCACTCGAGAGGAAGCACGAGAGTCCCGCCCACATCCAGAGGAGCCCCGTTTCCGCCTCCTAGCTCGAGAGGAGGATCCTTTCCCGTGTCGGGAAAGAATTCCCGGCGTTTCCGTCGCATCTCAAGAGGAGGCGCTCTCCACAGGAAAGGCGAGAGGAACTCCAGGGTCGTGCCACCATTCCCAGAGTCCCCCAGATGTCTCAGTCCATTCCAGGGAAACCTGTTTTCCCTGCACTGCCTCGACTTTCAAGCCGAGGATCGACTCACACCACGGTGGCACGTGGGACAGCCCTGTGGGAAAGCCTCTGGGAAAGCCTCGTGGGAAAGCCTCGAGGGAAAGCCACAGATCCCTTGATCCACGCGAAGGGAAGCGTGACACTGCTGCTACAGCTCGGGAGGAAAGCGCACGTGCATGGCCCCACTCGAGACGAAGACTGACTCCCCTGGGGAGACTCCAGAAGTACCCCAAGATCCATGTCAGCACTGGAGAGGAATCCTCAGTTCCGGCACCGACTCCACACAAGGTCTTAGGCCGGCATCGACGGGAGAGGAATCCCGAGAGGCCCCGAGCAACTCGCATGGGGACTGGCCTTTCCTGAGGCCACCAGAGCGGGTCCCTGAGGTCCCCGTCGTAAGTCGAGAGCACCTGCCGCAACTCGAGAAAATCCAGGAGGTTCTCCCCTCCAGGCGAGATGAGGCCCATTTCCGCTGAGGCGTCTCGAGGCTAATCACACCTAACCTCTGGAACTTCCAAAGGGTCCTTCACACCCTTGCTGCAACTCAAGAAGTTCCCCGACATACCCGTCTCCACTCGAGAGGAAGCACGAGAGTCCCGCCCACATCCAGAGGAGCCCCGTTTCCGCCTCCTAGCTCGAGAGGAGGGATCCTTTCCTGCGTGGTCGGAAAGTCCCGGCGTTCCGTCGCATCTCAAGAGGAGGCGCTCTCCACAGGAAAGGCGAGAGGAACTCCAGGGTCGTGCACCCATTCCCAGAGTCCCCCAGATGTCTCAGTCCATTCCAGGGAAACCTGTTTTCCCTGCACTGCCTCGACTTTCAAGCCTAGGATCGACTCACAACACGGTGGCACGTGGGACAGCCCTGGGAAAGCCTCGTGGGAAAGCCTCGTGGAAAGGGGAAAGCTCGAGGAAAGCCACAGATCCTTGATCCACGCGAAGGGAAGCGTGACACTGCTGCTACAGCTCGGGAGGAAAGCGCACGTGCATGCCCCCACTCGAGACGAGGACTGACTCCCTGGGGAGACTGAAGTACCCCAAGATCCATGTCAGCACTGAGGAATCCTCAGGTTCCGGCACCGACTCCACACAAGGTCTTAGGCCCGGCATCGACGGGAGAGGAATCCCGAGAGGCCCTGAGTAACTCGCATGGGGACTGGCCTTTCCTGAGGCCACCAGAGCGGGTCCTGAGGTCCCGTCGTAAGTCGAGAGCACCTGCCGCAACTCGAGAAAATCCAGGAGGTTCTCCCCTCCAGGCGAGATGAGGCCCATTTCGCTGAGGCGTCTCGAGGCTAATCACACCTAACCTCTGGAACTTCCAAAGGGTCCTTCACACCCTTGCTGCAACTCAAGAAGTTCCCGACATACCCGTCTCCACTCGAGAGGAAGCACGAGAGTCCCGCCCACATCCAGAGGAGCCCCTTTTCCGCCTCCTAGCTCGAGAGGAGGATCCTTTCCCTCGTGGTCGGGAAAGAATTCCCGGCGTTTCCCTCGCATCTCAAGAGGAGGCGCTCTCCACAGGAAAGGCGAGAGGAACTCCAGGGTCGTGCCACATTCCCAGAGTCCCCCAGATGTGTCAGTCCATTCCAGGGAAACCTGTTTTCCCTGCACTGCCTCGACTTTCAAGCCGAGGATCGACTCACACCACGGTGGCACGTGGGAGTGGGAAAGCCTCGTGGGAAAGCCTCGTGGGAAAGCCTCGAGGGAAAGCCCTGATCCCTTGATCCCCGCGAAGGGAAGCGTGACACTGCTGCTACAGCTCGGGAGGAATGCGCACGTGCATGCCCCCACTCGAGAAAAGGACTGACTCCCATGGGGAGACTCCAGAAGTACCCCAAGATCCATGTCAGCACTGGAGAGGAATTCTCAGGTTCCGGCGCTGACTCCACACAAGGTTTTAGGCCCCAGAATCGACGGGAGAGGAAACCGAGAGGCCCGAGAGGCCCCCGAGCAACTCGCAAGGGGACTGGCCTTTCCTGAGGCCCCCAGAGCGGGTCCCTGAGGTCCCCGTGGTAAGTCGAGAGCACCGGCCGCAACTCTTGAAAATCCAGGAGGTTCTCCCCTCCAGGCGAGATGAGGCCCTTTTCCGATGAGGCTCCTCGAGGCTAATCACACCTAAACGCTGGAATTTCCAAGGGTCCTTCACACCCTTGCTGCAACTCAAGAAGTTCCCCGTCATACCCGACTCCACTCGAGAGGAAGGACGAGAGTCCCGCCCACATACAGAGGAGCCCCGTTTCCGCCTCATAGCTCTAGAGGAGGGATCCTTTCCCTGCGTGTTCGGGAAAGTATTCCCAGCGTTCCCGTCGCATCTCAAGAGGAGGCGCTCTCCACTTGAAACGGGAGAGGAACTCCAGGTTCGTGCCACCGTTCCCACACTCCCCCAGATGTCTCAGTCCATTCCAGGGAAACCTGTTTTCCCTGCACTGCCTCGACCTTCAAGCCGAGGATCGACTCACACCACGGTGGCACGTGGACAGCCCTGTGGGAAAGCCTCGTGGGAAAGCCTCGTGGGAAAGCCTCGAGGGAAAGCCACAGATCCCTTGATCCACGCGAAGGGAAGGCTGACTCTGCTGCTACAGCTCGAGAGGAAACCGCACGTTCATGCCCCACTCGAGACGAGGACTGACTCCCCTGGGGAGACTCCAGAAGTACCCCAAGATCCATGTCAGCACTGGAGAGGAATCCTCAGGTTCCGGCACCTGCTGGGAGCCAGTGTGAGGAATCCGCCCGTACAAGGTCATGAGGAAGGAAGCTGACATACGCAAGGCGTGCTCAGACTTCAGGGACCCCTCTGCAAATTCCTAAGCACGTACCCCAACAAAAATCTGCCGGCTTTTGTGCTCTGCTTTTCCACTCTTCTGACATTTTCTGGAAAAAGTCAATTCAGGGCTTTAGTCTTCTGCATTTGAAAGAGTGTTTCAATCCAAAAACCCTCCGATGGCTTTCTAGCCTGCCTGCACGACTCGTGCAGCTGCGCATGTGATTGTTTGAGGCCTCCTGACCGCAGGAGGCACAGAAAGCTTAAAACATCCTAGGAATGTAGGAGCTTCCGAGGAGTCAAAATCTTTAGAATAGGACTGATTAAAGGTTTCATTTTTTGGGTCAATGCTTGCTGCCAAATTTTCATATCCTTTATTTTTAGATATAGTTGGTATATAGAAAAACAAGTAGTAGACCTGGTATTAGCAACATTAGATCTTTGAGTTAAGTACCTTCTTTGTTATATCCCACTGCACCTTTGTTCTATAGAGATGTAACTTTAATGCTTTAAGGAGATGCAGATTAAAAAAAAAAAAAAACACTTCAGGGGAAACAAAATTAACATTCATTAAGGAAGAGAGCCAAAAAGTGTTAACAAGCCTCTTGGCCAAAAGATAATGTAAATCACCTGAGACCTTTTGTATACAAAATGATATACGGAAAGAATCTGGGTTGCGAACGCTACATAATTTTGTGTTACCCAATGATCTCCGTGTTTTATCAAAAGTATAAAAGGCCTTCTGAACAATAAAGGATGGGGGCCAGTTTCTCGAACTAGTCTCTCGGCCTGGTTTCTTGGGACTCTGGCTCCCCCCATGTCTCTCTCTCTCTCTTCTTCTCTCCCCTTCCCTCTCTCTGCTCTTTACTTTAACTTCAGGCTGAATCTCCATCTGGGGCGCGGAGGCTCGCCAGGTCTACTTACTTGCCCCGGCTGTTAAGACCCGCACGAAAGGGAGCTTAAGGCGAGGCACCCTTAGATATTCAAGCGGCGCCGGTGGCCCAACGTAGATGGTGCAAATTCCTTGTCTGGAATTTTATTGGCCTTCCGCGTAAACCAAGCTATTCAGCCCTCTTCCTCCACTTAATCTTCTTACTACACTATAGTTTCTTAATCTAATCTTACATTAATAAACAAACAAGTCTTTCCACGCCAACGCCGTCCACCCTTCGAATTCCCTGGATCCACCGGGGCTGGACCCCAGCAAGTGGTGCCCGGAACAGGCTATTCAAAGGTAGGTTCCTCGGAGCAAAAGCTCCCCCCGGAGCTCTCTGTTGCTCCCCGGAGCACTCTCTGTTGCTCCCCCGGAGTGACTTAATCACTCCCCCGGAGTACTTTCGGGTACTCCCCCAGTGTTGAGTGTTCGGGACGGCTAGGACCCCACTCAGGGTGCCGCGGACCCCCTGTAGGATAGACAGGGTGAGGACGAGTGGGAAGTGTTCAAGGGTTTAAGAGAAACCTGGTGCTCTAGAGGTTGAAAAGAAACCTGCTATCTTAGGGTTTAAAACAAAACCCCCCTTGGCTAAGGTAAAACCTTTTTGTCAAGGCAGACTTTTCTATAACTCTTAATTTTCTGACACGGGTAACAATGACTCAAAACAATGACACCTCTTTATACAAGTAATTTTGTAACTGTTAAACAAAAAAGACAAATTAAAGATTAAAAGGCTCGTGTTACGAGACCAATGTCCTTGGTTTCCAGAAAAGAGATTTAGATACTTGGATAAAGGTAATAAAACAGCTAAAAACTAATTATACTTTGCATGGGCCTGTAAAGCTTTTGCTCTGTAAAATATTATTACAAATGTTCTGGACCCCCGTCATGAGGCTGTTAGTTAGATAGCCTATGGGAGAGACTATAGCAGTGGATCGTAGTGGGTCTCCACCTATTACGCAGATCATATTTTCTGCCATTGGCAAACAAAAGGAGAGAGACTGTACTCTTCCTCCCGAGGAAGGAGGGTGCTTATAGGACGCAGCGGCCGAGCGCCCTGGAGAGCCCCCTCCCCCTCTACACAAACCAAACCTTTAAAAGAGTTGTCTTATTTAAGGCGACCACTGCAACCTCTGCTTGCGCCTCCCCAGGGCTTAAGAACTCCCCACTTTATATCCAAAGCCTCCCAGAACATTGCTTAAGTTTGAAAACGATAGTGACAATATTTTTGAGCAAAAGAGCTTTTAAAACAGAGCTTGCTCCTTGCATAAAATCCCCTCAGGAGGGGCCTCACCCAACAAAAAAAGAAAAAGGAAGAAAAACAGGAAAAAAAAGAAAAATATTCGTAATAAAAAGGACTTTACAAATGCAAAATGTTTCTCTTGAGGCCAAATAGAACATTTTTTGCCAAAATGTCTTGCTAAACAGAGATAACAAGCCGTACCAAACAACCCCAGGTAGCTCAGGCCTGGACCTCAGTTCCACCACCTTAATAATAATAGCTCCTGACTCAGATTCCAGTGGCTAGTCCCCTTCCTGAGGACATTGTAAGACTTGTGCTGGGGCATAGCTTGCTTTCTTTTCAAAAAATTTCGGTAGTTCTTGTGTAGTAAATTCTGATTATACTAAAAAAATTGAAGTTTTGATATCGCCACCTGCTAAAACTGTGTAATTAAAATTAAAAAATAGCACAGCTTTTGCTTTTACCTTATTACCAGACAGAAAAACCAGACAAAAAAAGCCCCAGAGGATCTAGATCTAGCTTTTTGGGTGCAAAAAATTGCAGCTTCTTGGCCTTTAAAAGATTTTTTAAAGATATAAAATGTCATGGCTGTTAGACAATAGACAAGACGTTTCTTAGATTGCTGAGAGACTAGCGCAGCTCCTGGCCAACATATACTACTGAAAAGGAGTTGGTGGGATTAGAAAAGGTGGTATGCAGGATAAAAATGCTATAGAGTAAGAGGTGAGAGAGAGTTTAAAACCTTGGTGAATAGTGAGCTCCCCGTTGCTGGAAGTATTCAAGCAAAGATTAAATGGCTACTTGTCATCTAAAAGGCTATAGACCAGATTTGGGTTATAAAAAGATCATTAAAAAAGCTTTTCTTGCTTCTTATATTTGGGTCTGCCAAAAGTTTTAAAACTGATAATGTCCTTTTAAAGCTGCTGAGAGATTGTTTACTAACTTTAAATGATTTCCAAAAATTATTAGTTGATATTAATTGGATATGCCCACATTTAAAACTGACTTTTGTAGATTTAAAGCCTTTTGTTTGATTGCTGAAAAAAAAAACAATCCTAATCCCAGTTCTAAGAAAAAGTTGACTAGTGTGACACAGTTGGCTTTCGTTAAAGTGAATGAGGCTTTAAATGATCAGTTAATTAAGATTAATATTGCCAAAAAAGGAGATTAAATTATTCTTGCCACAAAATGTATACCTACAGGATGCTTGTGACAAGAAGGCCCATTGGTTCCATCTAATGACCCAAAAAATAGTTTTATCTTATCCCAACTTGGTGGAACAATGGCCTCTGCCTAAGAAAAAATTACTGCCATATTAATTTAAAAGATTAATTCAAGCATACTGATTTATTAAATTGTTTAGTAAAGAGCCATCAAAAATTGTAATTCCATATAACAAAAAACAACTTGATGCTTTTCAAATGTTTGATGATTGGCAGATTGCTATAGGAAATTCTTGTGATCAGATCTTGCATCATTTACCCTCACGTGCTTTGTTAATTCAAAAATTAAAAAAGGAGAAATTAAGTATAGTTTTCCCCCATCAGATTTTACAACATGTTCTCTTTGTAATAAGTTAAATGCTGATTCGTTTGGAACAGTAAAATAAAAAGCCATTGGTAAAGCAAAAAGATCTCCAGATAACAAAAAGATCCCGACCCAGAATTTGCTGCGGGTCGAGGAAGTGTTTATATTTTTTCCACAGGGTGCAGATTCGTCAATTTGGATCCCGGACAGACTGATTCGCCACAAAAGAAAAAGGGAACTTCTCTGCCGCCACCGCCGCGGGAAACAGCCGTGCACCAAAAGCTGCGGGCGGGGCCAGCCTGACTGACGGAACCCAGTGCACCGCACTCGCAGCCCCGTTACAGCGCCAGTGTCAGAGGGCGGGGTGAAGGCCGCTGCTCCCACCGGCAGAAGAGGCAAAAGAAACATCAAGATCCCGGCGGGACTAACAGCTGCTGCAGCGCAAACTCCAACCAGAAAATGACTCTATTTACTCTATTTTGGCTTGTCTATCCTCTCCTTATGTTCTTCTTTTCACCAATGATTCCAGAAAACTTAACGTACCTAATGTAGCGACTTGTCAACCATGGATGTTTTCATCTTGTTTAACTCCTCAAAGTAATGTCTGCTCTTTTGTGGTTTTAAAGATGTCCTGTAACTGTAACAACTTATTGATATGATAATTATGTTCTTGCTGTGTTACAATAACTGTTATTGTTACTATGGCAGCGGTCATTGACTCAACAAGTGTAAATGCCCAATATGTTAAAAAATCAAGTTTTAGGTGTTTTGGAACAGCTCAGATATTAGTTTAGACTTAGGGAAACTGCATAACCAGATTCAGACCTTGGAACACTCCCGATTAGATTTTACCACCTCAGGAGAAGCCAATGACTTTTTCCACTTTCTCTAACTTCATTTCTGGAAAGACTATTCTGTCTACTCTTTATAATCTTGCTCCTCGTAATCATTCTTCCCTGTATTGTCTAGATTCTTCGGCAGAGCATTCGGAATCTCGCGACAGAACTGCACCTGATTTTAAACATAAATAATTAATTATTTAAAATAAAACAGGGTGAGATGCTGGGAGCCAGTGTGAGGAATCCCGCCCGTGACAAGGTCATGAGGAAGGAAGCTGACATACGCAAGGCGTGCTCAGACTTCAGGGCCCTCTGAAATTCCTAAGCACGTACCCCAACAAAAATCTGCCGGCTTTTGTGCTCTGCTTTTCCACTCTTCTGACATTTTCTGGAAAAAGTCAAATCAGGGCTTTAGTCTTCTGCATTTGAAAGAGTGTTTCAATCCAAAAACCCCTCCGATGGCTTTCTAGCCTGCCTGCAGGACTCGTACAGCTGCGCATGTGATTGTTTGAAGCCTCCTGAGGCAGGAGGCACAGGAAGCTTAAAACATCCTAGGAATGTAGGAGCTTCCGAGGAGTCAAAATCTTTAGAATAGGACTGATTAAAGGTTTCATTTTTTGGGTCAATGCTTGCTGCCAAATTTTCATATCCTTTATTTTTAGATATAGTTGGTATATAGAAAAACAAGTAGTAGACCTGGTATTAGCAACATTAGATCTTTGAGTTAAGTACCTTCTTTGTTATATCCCACTGCACCTTTGTTCTATAGAGATGTAACTTTAATGCTTTAAGGAGATGCAGATTAAAAAAAAAAAAACACTTCAGGGGAAACAAAATTATCATTCATTAAGGAAGAGAGCCAAAAAGTGTTAACAAGCCTCTTGGCCAAAAGATAATGTAAATCACCTGAGACCTTTTGTATACAAAATGATATACGGAAAGAATCTGGGTTGCGAACGCTACATAATTTTGTGTTACCCATGATCTCCGTGTTTTATCAAAAGTATAAAAGGCCTTCTGAACAATAAAGGATGGGGGCCAGTTTCTCGAACTAGTCTCTCGGCCTGGTTTCTTGGGACTCTGGCTCCCCCCATGTCTCTCTCTCTCTCTTCTTCTCTCCCCTTCCCTCTCTCTGCTCTTTACTTTAACTTCAGGCTGAATCTCCATCTGGGGCGCGGAGGCTCGCCAGGTCTACTTACTTGCCCCGGCTGTTAAGACCCGCACGAAAGGGAGCTTAAGGCGAGGCACCCTTAGATATTCAAGCGGGCGCCGGTGGCCCAACGTAGATGGTGCAAATTCCTTGTCTGGAATTTTATTGGCCTTCCACGTAAACCAAGCTATTCAGCCCTCTTCCTCCACTTAATCTTCTTACTACACTATAGTTTCTTAATCTAATCTTACATTAATAAACAAACAAGTCTTTCCAAGCCAACGCCGTCCACCCTTCGAATTACCTGGATCCACTGGGGCTGGACCCCGGCAGGCACCGACTCCACACAAGGTCTTAGGCCCTGGCATCGACGGGAGAGGAATCCCGAGAGGCCCGAGCAACTCGCATGGGGACTGGCCTTTCCTGAGGCCACCAGAGCGGGTCCCAGTGGTCCCGTCGTAAGGCGAGAGCAAGTACCGCAACTCGAAAAAATCCAGGAGATTCTCCCTCCGGGAGATGAGGGAGGCTCTAAGGCGTCTCGACTCTAAACACACCTAACCTCTGGAATTCCAAAGG
>NW_017195258.1:0-9001 GCF_001704415.2 Capra hircus
ACACAAGTTCTTAGGCACCGGCATAGACGGAGAGGAATCCTGAGAGGCCCCCGAGCAACTCGCATGGGGACTGGCCTTTCCTGAGGCCACTAGAGCGGGTCCCTGAGGTCCACGTCTTAAGTCGAGAGCACCTGCTGCAACTCGAGAAAATCCAGGAGGTTCTCCCCTCAAGCGAGATGAGGCCCATTTTCGCTGAGGCGTCTCGAGGCTAATCACACCTAACCTCTGGAACTTCAAAGGGTCCTTCACAACCTTGCTGCAACTCAAGAAGTTCCCCGACATATACCATCTCCACTCGAGAGAAGCACGAGAGTCCCGGCCACATCCAGAGGAGCCCCGTTTCTGCCTCCTAGCTCGAGAGGAGGGATCCTTTCCCTGCGTGTCGGGAAAGAATTCCCGGCATTCCCGTCGCATCTGAAGAGGAGGGGCTCTCCACAGGAAAGGCGAGAGGAACTCCAAGGTCGTGCCACCATCCCCAGAGACAATCAGATGTCTCAGTCCCTTCCAGGGAAACCTATTTTCCCTGCACTGCCTCGACTTTCAAGCCGGGGATCGACTCACATGAAGGGGGCACCTGGGACAGCCCTGTGGGAAAGCCTCGTGGGAAAGCCTCGAGGGAAAGCCACAGATCCCTTGATCCACGCGAAGGGAAGCGTGACACTTCTGCTACACTCGGGAGGAAAGCGCACGTGCATGCCCCCACTCGAGACGAGGACTGACTCCCAGGGGAGACTCCAGAAGTTTCCCAAGATCCATGTCAGCACTGGAGAGGAATCCTCAGGTTCCGGCACCGACTCCACACAAGGTCTTAGGCCCCGGCATCGACGGAGAGGAATCCCGAGAGGCCCCCGAACAAATCGCATGGGGACTGGCCTTTCCTGAAGCCACCAGAGCGGGTCCCTGTTGTCCCCATCATAAGTCGAGAGCACCTGCCCCAAGTCGAGAAAATCCAGGAGGTTCTCCCCTCCACGCGAGATGAGGCCCATTTCCGCTGAGGAGTCTCGAGGCTAATCACACCTAACATCTGGAAATTCCAAAGGTCCTTCACACACTTGCTGCAACTCAAGAAGATGCCCAACATACCCGTCTCCACTCGAGAGGAAGCACGATAATCCCACCCACATCCAGAGGAGCCCCGTTTCCGTTTCCTAGCTCGAGAGGAGGTATCGTTTCCTGCCGGGAAAGAATGCCCGGCATTCCCGTCGGGAGAGGAATCCGAGAGATCCCGTACAACTTGCATGGGGACTGGCCTTTCCTGAGGCCACCAGAGCGGGTCCCTGAGGCCCCGTCGTGGGTCGAGAGCACCTGCCGCAACTTGAGAAAATCCAGGAGGTTCTCCCTTCCAGGCGAGATGAGGACCATTTCCACTGAGGTGTCTCAAGGCTAATCACACCTAACCTCTGGACCTTACAAAGGGTCCTTCACACCCTTGCTGCAACTCAAGAAGATCCCAAACATACCCGTCTCCACTCGAGAGGAAGCATGAGAGTCCCGCCCACATTCAGAGGAGCCCCGATTCCCCCTCCTAGCTCGAGAGGAGGGATCCTTTCCCTGTTTGTTCGGGAAAGAATGCCCGGCATTCCCGTCGCAACTCAAGAGGAGGCGCTCAACACAGGAAAGGCGAGGGGAACTCCAGGGTCGTGCCACCATTCCCAGAGTCCCCCAGATGTCTCAGTCCATTCCAGGGAAACCTGTTTTCCCTGCACTGCCTCCACTTTCAAGCCGAGGATCGACTCACACCACGGTGGCACGTGGGACAGCCCTGTGGGAAAGCCTCGTGGGAAAGCATCGCGGGAAAGCCTTGAGGGAAAGCCACAGATCCCTTGATCCTCGCGAAGGGAAGCGTGACACTGCTGCTACAGCTCGGGAGGAAAGCTCACTTGCATGCCCCCACTCAAGACGACGACTAACTCCCCTGGGGAGACTCCAGAAGTACCCCAAGATCCATGTCAGCACTGGAGAGGAATGCTCAGGTTCCGGCACCGACTCCACACAAGTTCTTAGGCACCGGCATAGACGGGAGAGGAATCCTGAGAGGCCCCGAGCAACTCGCATGGGGACTGGCCTTTCCTGAGGCCACTAGAGCGGGTCCCTGAGGTCCACGTCTTAAGTCGAGAGCACCTGCTGCAACTCGAGAAAATCCAGGAGGTTCTCCCCTTCAAGCGAGATGAGGCCCATTTTCGCTGAGGCGTCTCGAGGCTAATCACACCTAACCTCTGGAACTTCCAAAGGGTCCTTCACAACCTTGCTGCAACTCAAGAAGTTCCCCGACATACCCATCTCCACTCGAGAGGAAGCACGAGAGTCCCGGCCACATCCAGAGGAGCCCCGTTTCTGCCTCCTAGCTCGAGAGGAGGGATCCTTTCCCTGCGTGGTCGGGAAAGAATTCCCGGCATTCCCGTCGCATCTGAAGAGGAGGGGCTCTCCACAGGAAAGGCGAGAGGAACTCCAAGGTCGTGCCACCATCCCCAGAGACAATCAGATGTCTCAGTCCCTTCCAGGGAAACCTATTTTCCCTGCACTGCCTCGACTTTCAAGCCGGGGATCGACTCACATGAAGGGGCACCTGGGACAGCCCTGTGGGAAAGCCTCGTGGGAAAGCCTCGGGGAAAGGAGGGAAAGCCACAGATCCCTTGATCCACGCGAAGGGAAGCGTGACACTTCTGCTACACTCGGGAGGAAAGCGCACGTGCATGCCCCCCACTCGAGACGAGGACTGACTCCCAGGGGAGACTCCAGAAGTTTCCCAAGATCCATGTCAGCACTGGAGAGGAATCCTCAGGTTCCGGCACCGACTCCACACAAGGTCTTAGGCCCCGGCATCGACGGGAGAGGAATCCGAGAGGCCCCCGAACAAATCGCATGGGGACTGGCCTTTCCTGAAGCCACCAGAGCGGGTCCCTGTTGTCCCCATCATAAGTCGAGAGCACCTGCCCCAAGTCGAGAAAATCCAGGAGGTTCTCCCCTCCACGCGAGATGAGGCCCATTTCCGCTGAGGAGTCTCGAGGCTAATCACACCTAATATCTGGAAATTCCAAAGGTCCTTCACACACTTGCTGCAACTCAAGAAGATGCCCAACATACCCGTCTCCACTCGAGAGGAAGCACGATAATCCCACCCACATCCAGAGGAGCCCCGTTTCCGTTTCCTAGCTCGAGAGGAGGTATCGTTTCCCTGCGTGGTCGGGAAGGAATTCCCGGCGTTCCCGTCGCATCTCAAGAGAAGGCGCTCTCCACAGGAAAGGCGAGAGGAACTCCAGGGTCGTGCCACCATTCCCAGATTCCCCCCAAATGTCTCAGTCCATTCCAGGGAAACCTGTTTTCCCTGCACTGCCTCGACTTTCAAGCTGAGGATCGATTCACACCACGGTGGCACGTGGGACAGCCCTGTGGGAAAGCCTCGTGGGAAAACCTCGTGGGAAAGCCTCCTTGGAAAGCCATAGATCCCTTGATCCACGCGAAGTGAAGCGTGACACTGCTGCTACAGCTCGGGAGGAAAGCGCACGTGCATGCCCCCACTCGAGACGAGGACTGACTTTCCTGGGGAGACTCCAGAAGTACCCCAAGATCCATGTCAGCACTGGGAGAGGAATGCTCAGGTTCCGGAACCAACTCCACACAAGATCTTAGGCACCGGCATCGAAGGGAGAGGAATCCTGAGAGGCCCCGAGCAACTCGTATGGGGACTGGCCTTTCCTGAGGCCACCAGAGCGGGTACCAGGGGTCTCCGTCGTAAGTCGAGAGCACCTGCCGCAACTCGAGAAAATCCAGGAGGTTCTCCCCTCCAGGAGAGATGAGGCCCATTACCGCAGAGGCGACTTGAGGCTAATCACATCAAAGATCTGGAACTTCCAAAGGGTCCTTCACACCCTTGCTGCAACTCAAGAAGTTCCCCGACATACCCGTCTCCACTCGAGAGGAAGCACGAGAGTCCCGCCTACATCGAGAGGAGCCCCGTTTCCGCCTCCTAGCTCGAGAGGAGAGATCCTTTCCCTGCGTGTTCGGGAAAGAATTCCCGGCGTTCCCGTCGCATCTCAAGAGGAGGCGCTCTCCACAGGAAAGGCGAGAGGAACTCCAGGGTCGTGCCACATTCCCAGAGTCCCCCAGAAGACTCAGTCCGTTCCAGGGAAACCTGTTTTCCCTGCACTGCCTCGACTTTCAAGCCGAGGATCGACTAACACCACGGTGGAACGTGGGACAGCCCTGTGGGAAAGCCTCGGGAAAGCCTCGAGGGAAAGCCACAGATCCGTTGATCCTCGCGAAGAGAATGGTGACACTGCTGCTACAGCCTGGGTGGAAAGCCCACGTGCATGCCCCCACTCGAGACGAGACTGACTCCCCTGGGGAGACTCCAGAAGTACCCCAAGATCCATGTCAGCACTGGAGAGGCATCCTCAGGTTCCGGCACTTACTCCACACAAGGTCTTAGTCCCCAGCATCGACGGAAGAGGAAACCCGAGAGGCCCCTGTGAGGCCCCGAGCAACTCGCATGGGGACTTGCCTTTCCTGAGGCCACCAGAGCGGCTCCCTGAGGTTCCCGACGTTATTAGAGAGCACGTGCCGCAACTCGAGAAAATCCAGGAGGTTCTCCCCTCCAGGCGAGATGAGGCCCATTTCCGCAGAGGCGTCTCGAGGCTAATCACATCTCATATCTGGAATTTCCAAAGGGTCCTTCACACCCTTGCTGCAACTCAAGAAGTTCCCCGACATACCCGTCTCCACTCGAGAAGAAGCACGAGAGTTCCACCCACATCTAGAGGAGCCCCGTTTCCGCCTCCTAGCTTGAGAGGAGGGATCCTTTCCCTGCGTGGTCGGGATAGAATTCCCGGCGTTCCCTTCGCATCTCAAGAGGAGGCACTCTCCACAGGAAAGGCGAGAGGAACTCCAGGGTAGTGCCACCATTCCCAGAGACAACCAGATGTCTCCGAACATTCCAGGGAAACCTATTTTCCCTGCACTGCCTCGACTTTCAAGCCGAGGATCGACTCACACCACGGTTGCATGTGGGACAGCCCTGTGGGAAAGCCTCTGGGAAAGCCTCGTGGGAAAGCCTCCTTGGAAAGCCCCTGATCCCTTGATTTACGCGAAGGGAAGCGCGACACTGCTGCTAACGCTCGGGAGGAAAGCGCACGTGCATGCCCCCATTCAAGACGAGGACTGACTCCCCTGGGGAGACTCCAGAAGTACCCCAAGATCCATGTCAGCACTGGAGAGGAATCCTCAGGTTCCGACACTGACTCCACACAAGGTCTTACCCCAGCATCGACGGGAGAGGAATCCCGAGAGGCCCCGAGCAACTCGCATGGGAACTGGCCTTTACTGAGGCCTCCAGAGCGGGTCCCAGGGGTCCCCGTCGTAAGTCGAGAGCACCTGCCGCAACTCGAGAAAATCCAAGAGGTTCTCCCCTCCAGGCGAGATGAGGCCCATTTCCGCTGAGGCGTCTCGAGGCTATTCACACCTAACCTCTGGAACTTCCAAAGGGTCCTTCACACCCTTGCTGCAACTCAAGAGGTTCCCGACATATCCGTCTCCACTCGAGAGGAAGCACGAGAATCCCGCTCACATCCAGAGGAACCCCGTTTCCGCCTCCTTGCTCGAGAGGAGGGATCCTTTCCTGCGTGGTCGGGGGAAGAATTCCCGGCATTCCCGTCGCATCTCAAGAGGAGGCACTCTCCACAGGAAAGGCAAGAAGAACTCCAGGGTCGTGCCACCATTCCCAGAGTCCCGCAGATGTCTCAGTCCATTCCAGGGAAACCTGTTTTCCCTCCACTGCCTCGACATCAAGCCGAGGATCGAGTCACACCACGGTGGCACGTGGGACAGCCCTGTGGAAAAGCCTCGTGGAAAGCCTCCTGGGAAAGCCTCGAGGGAAAGCCACAGATCCCTTGAGCCACGCGAAGGAAGCGTGACACTGCTGCTACAGCTCGAGAGTAAAGCGCACGTGCATGCCCCCACTCGAGACGAGGACTGACTCCCCTGGGGAGACTCCAGAAGTACCCCAAGATCCATGTCAGCACTGGAGAGGAATCCTCAGGTTCCAGCACCGACTCCACACAAGGTCTTAGACCCTGGCATCGATGGAAGAGGAATCCCGAGAGGCCCCGAGCAACTCGCATGGGGGAATGGTCTTTCCTGAGGCCACCAGAGCGGGTCCCTGAGGTCCCCGTCGTAAGTCCAGAGCACGTGCCACAACTCGAGAAAATCCAGGAGGTTCTCCCCTCCAGGCGAGATGAGGCCCATTTCCGCTGAGGTGTCTCGAGGCTAATCACACCTAACCTCAGGAACTTCCAAAGGATCCTTCACACCCTTTCTGCAACTCAAGAAGTTCCCCGACATACCCGTCTCCACTCGAGAGGAAGGACGAGAGTCCCGCCCACATCCAGAGGAGCCCCGTTTCCGCCTCCTAGCTCGAGACGGGGAATCCTTTCAGTGTGTGGTCGGGAAAGAATTCCCGGTGTTCCCGTCGCCTCTCAAGAACAGGCGCTCTCCACAGGAAAGGCCAGAGGAACTCCAGGGTCGTGCCACCATTCCCAGAGTCCTCCAGATGTCTCAGTCCATGCCAGGGACACCTGTTTTCCCTGCACTGCCTCGACATTCATGCAGATTATCGACCCACACAACGGTGGCACTTGGGACAGCCCTGTGGGAAAGCCTGTTTGGAAAACTTGGTGGGAATGCCCAAAGGGAAAGCCACAGATCCCTTGATCGTCGGGCCGGGAAGACTGACACTGGTTCTAGAGCTCGGGAGGAAAGCGCACGTGAATGCCCCCACTCGAGATGAGGACTGAATCGCCTCCAGAAGTACCCCAGGATCCATGTCAGGCCTGGAGAGAAATCCTCACGTTCCGGCCCCAACTCCAGACAAGGTCTTAGGTTCCGGCATCTACGGGTAGAGGAATCCAGGGAGGTCCCCTAGCAACTCGCATGGGGACCTGCCTTTCCTGAGGCCACCAGAGCGGGTCCCTGAGGTCCCCGTCGTAAGTCGAGAGCACCTGCCGCAAGTCGAGAAAATCCTGGAGGTTCTCCCTCCAGGCGAACAGAGGCGAATTATTGCTGAAGCATCTCGAGGCCAATCACACCTACCCCCTGAACCGTCCAAAGGTTCCTTCACACCCTTGCTGCAACTCAAGAAGTTCCCCGATATACCCGTATGCACTCGAGAGGAAGCAGAAGGGTCCCGCCTGCCGGGTCCAGCCCCGGTGGATCCAGGGAATTCGAAGGGTGGACGGCGTTGGCGTGGAAAGACTTGTTTATTTATTAATGTAAGATTAGATTAGGAAACTATAGTGTAGTAAGAAGATTAAGTGGAGGAAGAGGGCTGAATAGCTTGGTTTACGCGGAAGGCCAATAAAATTCCAGACAAGGAATTTGCACCATCTACGCTGGGCCACCGGCGCCCGCTTGAATATCTAAGGGTGCCTCGCCTTAAGCTCCCTTTCGCGCGGGTCTTAACAGCCGGGCAAGTAAGTAGACCTGGCGAGCCTCCGCGCCCCCAGATGGAGATTCAGCCTGAAGTTAAAGTAAGAGCAGAGAGAGGGAAGGGAGAGAAGAGGAGAGAGAGAGACATGGGGGGAGCCAGAGTCCCAAGAAACCAGGCCGAGAGACTAGTTCGAGAAAACTGGTCGAGAAACTGGTCCCCGGCCCCTGCCCCCGTCCTTTATTGTTCAGAAGGCCTTTTATACTTTTGGTAAAACACGGAGATCAATGGGTAACACAGAATTATGTAGCGTTCGCAGCCCAGACTCTTTCTATACATCATTTTGTATACAAAAGGTCTCAGGTGATTTACATTATCTTCTGGCCAAGAAGCTTGTTAACACTTTTTATCTCTCTTCCTTAATGAATGTTGATTTTGTTTCCCCTGAAGTGTTTT
This sequence comes from Capra hircus, assembly GCF_001704415.2. NCBI lineage: Eukaryota > Metazoa > Chordata > Mammalia > Artiodactyla > Bovidae > Capra > Capra hircus. The sequence continues at coordinate 7,874 of NW_017195258.1, forward strand.
TCTTTAATTTGCATCTCCTTAAAGCATTAAAGTTACATCTCTATAGAACAAAGGTGCAGTGGGATATAACAAAGAAGGTACTTAACTCGAAGATCTAATGTTGCTAATACCAGGTCTACTACTTGTTTTTCTATATACCAACTATATCTAAAAATAAAGGATATGAAAATTTGGCAGCAAGCATTGACCCAAAAAATGAAACCTTTAATCAGTCCTATTCTAAAGATTTTGACTCCTCGGAAGCTCCTACATTCCTAGGATGTTTTAAGCTTCCTGTGCCTCCTGCGGTCAGGAGGCCTCAAACAATCACATGCGCAGCTGTACGAGTCCTGCAGGCAGGCTAGAAAGCCATCAGAGGGTTTTTGGATTGAAACACTCTTTCAAATGCAGAAGACTAAAGCCCTGAATTGACTTTTTCCAGAAAATGTCAGAAGAGTGGAAAAGCAGAGCACAAAAGCCGGCAGATTTTGTTGGGGTACATGCTTAGGAATTTCCAGAGGGGTCCCTGAAGTCTGAGCACGCCTTGCGTATGTCAGCTTCCTTCCTCATGACCTTGTCATGGGCGGGATTCCTCACACTGGCTCCCGGCATCTCACCCTTTTTAATTTTAAATAATTAATTATTTATGTTTAAAATCAGGTGCAGTTCGGTCTCGAGATTCCGAATGCTCTGCCGAAGAATCTAGACAATACAGGCGAAGTATGATTATGAGGAGCAAGATTATAAACAGTAGACAGAACAGTCTTCAGAAATGAAGTTAGAGAAAGTGTGGAAAAGTCATTGGCTTCTCCTGCGGTGGTAAAATCTAATCGGGAGTGTTCCAAGGTCTGAATCTGGTAATGCAGTTTCCCTAAGTCTAAACTAATATCTGAGCTGTTCCAAAACACAGAAAACTTGATTTTTTAACATATTGGGCATTTACACTTGTTGAGTCAATGATTGCTGCCATACAGTTGTTGCTGTAACACAGGAAGAACATAATTATCATATCAATAAGTTGTTACAGTTACAGGACATCTTTTAAAACCACAAAAGAGCAGACATTACTTTGAGGAGTTAAACAAGATGAAAAACATCCATGGTTCACAAGTCGCTACATTAGGTACGTTAAGTTTTTCTGGAATCATT
>NW_017195259.1:0-9000 GCF_001704415.2 Capra hircus
AGGGCCTAAGACCTTGTGTGGTGTCGGTGCCGGAAGCTGAGGATTCCTCTCCAGTGCTGACATGGATCTTGGGGTACTTCTCGGAGTCTCCCCAGGGGTGTCAGTCTTGCGTCTCGAGTGGGCATGCACCGTGCCACTTTCCTCCCGAGCTGTAGCAGCAGTGTCCCGCTTGCCTTAGCGTGGATCAAGGGATCTGTGGCTTTCCCTCGAGGCTTTCCCACGAGGCTTTCCCACAGGGCTGTCCCACGTGCCACGTGGTGTGAGTCGATCCTCGGCTTGAAAGTCAAGGCAGTGCAGGGAATACAGGTTTCCCTGGAATGGAACTGAGACATCTGGGGTGCTCAGGGAACGGTGGCACGACCCTGGAGTTCCTCTCGCCTTTCCTGTGGAGAGCGCCTCCCCTTGAGATGCGACCTGAACGTCGGGAATTCTTTCCCGAGCATCCAGGGAAAGGATCCCTCCTCCTCTCGAGCTAGGAGGCGGAAAACGGGGCTCCTCTGGATGTGGGCGGGACTCTCGTGCTTCCTCTCGAGTGAGACCAGTATGTCGGGGAACTTCTTGAGTTGCAGCAAGGGTGTGAAGGACCCTTTGGAAGTTCCTGAATTTAGGTGTGATTAGACTCCTGACGCCTCAGCGAAATGGGCCTCATCTCGCTTGGAGGGGAAAACCTCCTGGATTTTTCTCGAGTTGCGGCAGGTGCTCTCGACTTACGACGGGGACCTCAGGGACCCCGCTCTGGTGGACTCAGTAAAGGCCAGTCCACATGCGCGTTGCTCAGGGGCCTCTCGGGATTCCTCTCCGTCGATGCCGGGGCCTACGACCTTGTGTGAATTTGGTGCCGGAACTTGAGGATTCCTCTCCAGTGCTGACATGGATCTTGGGGTACTTCTGGAGTCTCCCCAGGGGAGTCAGTCGTAGTCTCGAGTGGGGGCATGCACGTGCGATTTCCTCCAGAGCTGTAGCAGCAGTGTCACGCTTCCTTTCGCGTGGATCAAGGGATCTGTGGCTTTCCCTAGAGACTTTCCCACGAGGCTTTTCCCACGGGGCTTTCCCACGAGGCTTTCCCACAGGGCTGTCCCACGTGCCACCGTGGTGTGAGTCGATCCTCGGCTAGAAAGTCAAGGCAGTGCAGGGAAAACAGGTTTTCCCTGGAATGGACTGAGACATCTGGGGGACTCTGCGAATGGTGGCACGACCCTTGAGTTCCTCTCGCCTTTCCTGTGGAGAGCGCCTCATCTTGAGATGCGACGGGAACGCCGGGAATTCATTACCAACCACACAGGGGAAAGGATCCCTCCTCTCGAGCTACGAGGCGGACACGGGGCTCCTCTGGATGTGAGCGGAGCTCTTGTGCTTCCTCTCGAGTGGAGACGGGTATGTCATGGAAATTCTTGAGTTGCAGCAAGGGTGTGAAGGACCCTTTGGAAGTTCCAGAGATTAGGTGTGATTAGCCTCGAGACGCCTCAGCGAAATGGGCCTCATCTCTCCTGGAGGGCAGAACCTCCTGGATTTTCTCGAGTTGCGGCAGGTGCTCTCGACTTACGACAGGGACCTCAGGGACCCGCTCTGGTGGCCTCAGGAAAGGCCAGTCCCCATGCGATTTGCTCGGGGGCCGCTCGGGATTCCTCTCCCATCGATGCCGGGCCCTAAGACCTTGTGTGGAGTCGGTGTCGGAAACTGAGAATTCCCCTGCAGTGCTGACATCGCTCTTGGGGTACTTCTGAAGTCTCCCCAGGGGAGTGAGTCCTCGTCTCCAGTCGGGGTATGCACGTGCGCTTTCCTCCTGAGCTGTAGCAGCAGTGTCACGCTTCCCTTCCCGTGGATCATAGGATCTGTGGCTTTCCCTCGAGGCTTTCCCATGAGGCTTTCCCACGACGCTTTCCCACCAGGCTTTCCAACGAGGCTTTCCCCCAGTGATGTCCCACGTGCCACCGCGGTGTCAGTCGATCCTCGGTTTGAAAGTCGAGGCAGTGCCGGGGAAACAGGCTTCCCTGGAATGGACTGAGACATCTGGGGGACTCTGGAAATGGTGACACGACCCTGGAGTTCCTCTCGCCTTTCCTGTGGAGAGCGCCCCCTCTTGATATGTGACGGGAACGCCGGGAATTCTTTTCCGAAACACGCAGGGAAAGGATCCCTCCTGTCGAGCTAGGAGGCGGAAACAGGGCTCCTCTGGATGTGGGCGGGACTCTCGTGCTTCCTCTCGAGTGGAGACGGGTATGTCAGGGAACTTCTTGAGTTGCAGCAAGGGTGTGAAGGGCCCTTTGGAAGGTCCAGAGGTTAGGTGTGATTAGCCTCGAGTCGCCTCTGCGGAAATGGGGCTCATCTCGTCTGGAGGGAAGAACCTCCTGGATTTTCTCGAGTTGTGGCAGGTTCTCTCGACTTATGACGGGGACCTCAGGGACTCGCTCTGGTGGCCTCAGGAAGGCCAGTCCCCATGCGAGTGGCTCGGGGGCCTCTCGGGATTTCACTCCCATCGATGCCGGGGCCTAAGGCCTTGTGTGGAGTCGGTGCAGGAACCTGAGGATTCCTCTCCTTGCTGACATGGATCTTGGGTACTTCTGGAGTCTCCCCAGGGGAGTCAGTCCTCGTCTCGAGTGGGCGCATGCACATGCGCTTACCTCCCGAGCTGTAGCTGCAGTATCTCGCTTCCCTTCTTGTGGAGTAAGGGATCTGTGGCTTTCCCTCGAGTCTTTACCACGAGGCTTTCCCACGAGGCTTTCCCAAAGGGCTGTCCCACATGCCATTGTTGTGTGAGTCGATCCTCGGCTTGAGAGCCAAGGCAATGCAGGGAAAACAGGTTTCCGTGAAATGGACTGAGACATGTGGGGGACTCTGGGAATGGTGGCACCACCCTGGAGTTCCTCTCGCCTTTCCTGTGGAGAGCGACTCCTCTTGAGACGCTATGGGAACGCCGGGAATTCTTTCCCGACAACGCAGGGAAAGGATCCCTCCTCTCGAGCTAGGAGACGGAAACGGGGCTCCTCTGGATGTGGGCAGGCCTCTCGTGCTTCCTCTCGAGTGGAGACAGGTATGTCAGGGAACTTCTTGAGTTGCAGCAAGGACGTGAAGGACCCTTTGGAAGTTCCAGAGGTCAGGTGTGATAAGCCTTGAGTCGCCTCTGCGGAAATGGGCCTCATCTCGCCTGGAGGGGAGAACCTCCTGGATTTTCTCGAGTTGCGGCAGGTGCTCTCGACTTACGACAGGGACCTCAGAGACCCGCTCTGGTGGCCTCAGGAAAGACCAGTCCCCATGCGAGTTACTCAGGGCCCTCTCGGGGTTCCTCTCCCGTCGATGCCAGGGCCTAAGACCTTGTGTGGAGTTGGTGCCGGAACCTGAGGATTCCTTTGCAGTGCTGACAAGGATCTTGGGGTACTTCTCCAGTCTCCCCACGGGAGTCAGTCCTCATCTCGAGTGGGGGCATGCACGTGCGCTTTCCTCCCGAGCTGTAGCAGCAATGTCACGCTTTCCTTCACGTGGATCAAGGGATCTGTGGCTTTCCCTCGAGGCTTTCACACGAGGCTTTCCCAAGAAGCTTTCCCTCAGGGCTGTCCCACGTGCCACCGTTGTGTGAGTCGATCCTCGGCTAGAAAGTCGAGGCAGTGCAGGGAAACAGGTTTCCCTGGAACGGACTGAGACATCTGGGGGACTCTGCGAATGGTGCACGACACTGGAGTTCCTCTCGCCTTTCCTGTGGAGAGCGCCTCCTCTTGAATTGCGATGGGAACTCGGTGAATTCTTTCCAGACAACGCACGGAAAGGATCCCACCTCTGGAGCTAAGAGGCAGAAATGGGGCTCCTCTGGATGTGGGTGGGACTCTCGTGCTTCCTCTCGAGTGCAGACGGATATGTCGGAGAACTTCTTGAGTTGCAGCAAGGGTGTGAAGGACCCTTTGGAAGTTCCAGAGGTTAGGTGTGATTAGCCTCAAGACGCCTCAGCGGAAATGGGCCTCATCTTGCCTGGAGGGGAGAACCTCCTGGATTTTCTCGAGTTGCGGCAGGTGCTCTCGACTTATGACGGGGACCTCAGGGACCCGCTCTGGTGGACTCAGTAAAGGCCAGTCCACATGCGCGTTGCTCAGGGGCCTCTCGGGATTCCTCTCCCGTCGATGCCGGGGCCTACGACCTTGTGTGAATTTGGTGCCGGGAACTTGAGGATTCCTCTCCAGTGCTGACATGGATCTTGGGGTACTTCTGGAGTCTCCCCCAGGGGAGTCAGTCGTAGTCTCGAGTGGGGGCATGCACGTGCGATTTCCCAGAGCTGTAGCAGCAGTGTCACGCTTCCTTTCGCGTGGATCAAGGGATCTGTGGCTTTCCCTAGAGACTTTCCCACGAGGGGGCTTTCCACGAGGCTTTCCCACAGGGCTGTCCCACGTGCCACCGTGTGTGTGAGTCGATCCTCGGCTAGAAAGTCAAGGCAGTGCAGGGAAAACAGGTTTTCCTGGAATGGACTGAGACATCTGGGGGACTCTGCGAATGGTGGCACGACCCTTGAGTTCCTCTCGCCCTTTCCTGTGGAGAGCGCCTCATCTTGAGATGCGACGGGAACGCCGGGAATCATTACCAACCCACACAGGGAAAGGATCCCTCCTCTCGAGCTACGAGGCGGACACGGGGCTCCTCTGGATGTGAGCGGAGCTCTTGTGCTTCCTCTCGAGTGGAGACGGGTATGTCATGGAAATTCTTGAGTTGCAGCAAGGGTGTGAAGGACCCTTTGGAAGTTCCAGAGATTAGGTGTGATTAGCCTCGAGACGCCTCAGCGAAATGGGCCTCATCTCTCCTGGAGGGCAGAACCTCCTGGATTTTCTCGAGTTGCGGCAGGTGCTCTCGACTTACGACAGGGACCTCAGGGACCCGCTCTGGTGGCCTCAGGAAAGGCCAGTCCCATGCGATTTGCTCGGGGGCCGCTCGGGATTCCTCTCCCATCGATGCCGGGCCCTAAGACCTTGTGTGGAGTCGGTGTCGGAAACTGAGAATTCCCTGCAGTGCTGACATCGCTCTTGGGGTACTTCTGAAGTCTCCCCAGGGGAGTGAGTCCTCGTCTCAGTCGGGGTATGCACGTGCGCTTTCCTCCTGAGCTGTAGCAGCAGTGTCACGCTTCCCTTCCCGTGGATCATAGGATCTGTGGCTTTCCCTCGAGGCTTTCCCATGAGGCTTTCCCACGACGCTTTCCCACCAGGCTTTCCAACGAGGCTTTCCCCAGTGATGTCCCACGTGCCACCGGGTGTCAGTCGATCCTCGTTTGAAAGTCGAGGCAGTGCCGGGGAAACAGGCTTCCCTGGAATGGACTGAGACATCTGGGGGACTCTGGAAATGGTGACACGACCCTGGAGTTCCTCTCGCCTTTCCTGTGGAGAGCGCCCCCTCTTGATATGTGACGGGAACGCCGGGAATTCTTTTCCGAACACGCAGGGAAAGGATCCCTCCTGTCGAGCTAGGAGGCGGAAACAGGGCTCCTCTGGATGTGGGCGGGACTCTCGTGCTTCCTCTCGAGTGGAGACGGGTATGTCAGGGAACTTCTTGAGTTGCAGCAAGGGTGTGAAGGGCCCTTTGGAAGGTCCAGAGGTTAGGTGTGATTAGCCTCGAGTCGCCTCTGCGGAAATGGGGCTCATCTCGTCTGGAGGGAAGAACCTCCTGGATTTTCTCGAGTTGTGGCAGGTTCTCTCGACTTATGACGGGGACTCAGGGACTCGCTCTGGTGGCCTCAGGAAGGCCAGTCCCCATGCGAGTGGCTCGGGGGCCTCTCGGGATTTCACTCCCATCGATGCCGGGGGGCCTAAGGCCTTGTGTGGAGTCGGTGCAGGAACCTGAGGATTCCTCTCCTTGCTGACATGGATCTTGGGTACTTCTGGAGTCTCCCCAGGGGAGTCAGTCCTCGTCTCGAGTGGGCGCATGCACATGCGCTTACCTCCCGAGCTGTAGCTGCAGTATCTCGCTTCCCTTCTTGTGGAGTAAGGGATCTGTGGCTTTCCCTCGAGTCTTTACCACGAGGCTTTCCCACGAGGCTTTCCCAAAGGGCTGTCCCACATGCCATTGTTGTGTGAGTCGATCCTCGGCTTGAGAGCCAAGGCAATGCAGGGAAAACAGGTTTCCGTGAAATGGACTGAGACATGTGGGGGAATCTGGGAATGGTGGCACCACCCTGGAGTTCCTCTCGCCTTTCCTGTGGAGAGCGACTCCTCTTGAGACGCTATGGGAACGCCGGGAATTCTTTCCCGAACAACGCAGGGAAAGGATCCCTCCTCTCGAGCTAGGAGACGGAAACGGGGCTCCTCTGGATGTGGGCAGGCCTCTCGTGCTTCCTCTCGAGTGGAGACAGGTATGTCAGGGAACTTCTTGAGTTGCAGCAAGGACGTGAAGGACCCTTTGGAAGTTTCAGAGGTTAGGTGTGATTAGCCTCGAGTCGCCTCTGCGGAAATGGGCCTCATCTCGCCTGGAGGGAGAACCTAATGGATTTTCTCGAGTTGTGGCAGGTGCTCTCGACTTATGACGGGGACCTCAGGGACCCGCTCTGGTGGCCTCAGGAAAGGCCAGTCCCCATGCGAGTTGCTCGGGGCCTCTCGGGTTTCCTCTCCCGTCGATGCCGGGGCCTAAGACCTTGTGTGGAATCGGTGCCGGAACCTGAGGATTCCTCTCCAGTGCTGACATGGATCTTGGGGTACTTCTGGAGTCTCCCAGGGGAGACAGACCTCCTCTCGAGTGGGGGCATGCAGGTGCGCTTTCCTCCCGAGCTGTAGCAGCAGTGTCGCGCTTCCCTTCCCGTGGATCAAGGGATCTGTGGCTTTCCCTCGAAGCTTTCCCACGAGGCTTTCCCACAAGGCTTTCCACAGGGCTGTCCCACTTGCCACCGTGGTGTGAGTCGATCCTCGTCTTGAAAGTCGACGCAGTGCAGGGAAAACAGTTTTTCCCTGTAATGGACTGAGACATCTGGGTGACTCTGGGAATGATGGCACTACCCTGGAGTTCCTCTCGCCTTTCCTGTGGAGAGCGCCTGCTCTTGAGATGCAACGGGAACGCCGGGAATTCTTTTCGCAAGCACGCAGGAAAGGATCCCTCCTCTCGAGCTTGGAGGCGGACACCGAGGTCCTCTGGATGTAGGCGGGACTCTCGTGCTTCCTCTCGAGTGGAGACGGGTATGTCGGGCAACTTCTTGAGTTGCAGTAAGGGTGTGAAGGACCCTTTGGAAGTTCCAGAGGTTAGGTGTGATTAGCCTCGAGACGCCTCTGGGGAAAGGGCCTCATCTCGCCTGGAGGGTAGAACCTCCTGGATTTTCTCGAGTTGCGGCAGGTGCTCTCGACTTACGACGGGGACTCAGGACCCGCTCTGGTGGCCTCAGGAAAGGCGGCAGTCCATGCGAGTTGCTCGGGGCCCTCTCGGGTTTCCTCTCCCGTCGATGCCGGGGCCTAAGACCTTGTGTGGAGTCGGTGCCGGAACCTGAGGATTCCTTTCAGTGCTGACAAGGATCTTGGGGTACTTCTGAGTCTCCCCAGGGGAGTCAGTCTCGTCTCGAGTGGGGGCATGCACGTGCGCTTTCCTCGCCGAGCTGTAGCAGCAGTGTCACGCTTCCTTCGCGTGGATCAAGGGATCTGTGGCTTTCCCTCGAGGCTTTCCACGGGCTTTCCCACGAGCTTTCCCCAGGGCTGTCCCACGTGCCACCGTGGTGTGAGTCGATCCTCGCTTGAAAGTCGAGGCAGTGCAGGGGAAAACAGGTTTCCCTGGAACGGACTGAGACATCTGGGGACTCTGGAATGGTGGCACGACACTGGAGTTCCTCTCGCCTTTCCTGTGGAGAGCGCCTCCTCTTGAATTGCGATGGGAACTCCGGGAATTCTTTCCAGACAACGCAGGAAAAGGATCCCCCTCTGGAGCTAAGAGGCAGAAATGGGGGCTCCTCTGGATGTGGGTGGGGACTCTCGTGCTTTCCTCTCGAGTGCAGACGGGATATGTCGGAGAACTTCTTGAGTTGCAGCAAGGGTGTGAAGGACCCTTTGGAAGTTCCAGAGGTTAGGTGTGATTAGCCTCAGACGCCTCAGCGTAAATGGGCCTCATCTCGCTGGAGGGGAGAACCTCCTGGATTTTCTCGAGTTGCGGCAGGTGCTCTCGACTTATGACGGGGACCTCAGGGACCCGCTCTGGTGGCTCAGTAAAGGCCAGTCCACATGCGAGTTGCTCGGGGCCTCTCGGGATTCCTCTCCGTCGATGCGGGGGCCTAAGACCTTGTGTGAATTTGGTGCCGGAACTTGAGGATTCCTCTCCAGTGCTGTCATGGATCTTGGGGTACTTCTGGAGTCTCCCCAGGGAGTCAGTCCTCGTCTCGAGTGGGGGCATGCACGTGCGATTTCCCCAGAAGCTGTAGCAGCAGTGTCACGCTTCCTTTCGCGTGGATCAAGGGATCTGTGGCTTTCCCTCTTTCTTTCCTTTCCCACGAGGCTTTCCCACAGGGCTGTCCCACGTGCCACCGTGGTGTGAGTCGATCCTCGGCTAGAAAGTCAAGGCAGTGCAGGGAAAACAGGTTTTCCCTGGAATGGACTGAGACATCTGGGGGACTCTGCGAATGGTGGCACGACCTTGAGTTCCTCTCGCCTTTCCTGTGGAGAGCGCCTCATCTTGAGATGCGACGGGAACGCCGGGAATTCATTTACCGAAGGGAAAGGATCCGCCTCTCGAGCTACGAGGCGGACACGGGGCTCCTCTGGATGTGAGCGGAGCTCTTGTGCTTCCTCTCGAGTGGAGACGGGTATGTCATGGGAAATTCTTGAGTTGCAGCAAGGGTGTGAAGGACCCTTTGGAAGTTCCAGAGATTAGGTGTGATTAGCCTCGAGACGCCTCAGCGAAATGGGCCTCATCTCGCCTGGAGGGCAGAACCTCCTGGATTTTCTCGAGTTGGCGGGCAGGTGCTCTCGACTTACGACAGGGACCTCAGGGACCGCTCTGGTGGCCTCAGGAAAGGCCAGTCCCATGCGATTTGCTCGGGGGGCCGCTCGGATTCCTCTCCCATCG
>NW_017195260.1:0-8998 GCF_001704415.2 Capra hircus
CCTCCCCGCTCTGTAGCAGCATTTTCACGCTTCCCTTCGAGTGGATCAAGGCATCTGTGGATTTCCCTCGAGGCTTTCCCACGAGGTTTTCCACGAGGCTTTCTCACAGGGCTGTCCCACGTGCCCCCGTGGTGTGAGTCGATCCTCGGCTTGAAAGTCGAGGCAGTGCAGGGAAAACAGATTTCCCTGGAATGGACTGAGACATCTGGGAGACTCTGGAATGGTGGCACGACCCTGGAGTTCCTCTCGCTTTCCTGTGGAGAGCGCATCCTCTTGAGATGGGACGGGAATGCCGGAATTCTTTCCCCACCACGCAGGGAAAGGATTCCTCCTCTCGTCCTATGAGGCGGAAACGGGGTCCTGTGCATGTGGGCGGGACTCTCGTGCTTCCTCTCGAGTGGAGACGGGTATGTCGGGGAACTTCTTGAGTTGCAGCAAAGGTGGAAGGATCCTTTGGAAGTTCCAGAGGTTAGATGTGATTACCCTCGAGACGCCTCTGTGGAAATGGGCATCATCTCGCCTAGAGGGGAGAACCTCCTGGATTTTCTCGAGTTGCGGCAGGTGCCCTCGACTTACGACGGGGCCTCAGGGACCCGCTCTGGTGGCCTCAGGAAAGGCCAGTCCCCATGCGAGTTGCTCGGGGCCTCTCGGGATTGCTCTGCCGTCGATGCCAGGGCCTAGATCATTGTGTGGGGTCGGTGCTGGAACCTGAGGATTTCTCTCCAGTGCTGACATGGATCTCGGCGGACTTCTGGAGTCTCCCTTGGGAGTCAGTCCTCGTCTCGTGTGGGGGCATGCACGTGCGCTTACCTCCCAAGCTGTATCAGCAGTGTCACGCTTCCCTTCTCGTGGATCAAGGGATCTGCGGCTTTACCTCGAGACTTTCCCACGAGGCTTTCCACGGGGCTTTCCCACAGGGCTGTCCCACGAGCCACCGTTGTGACTCTATCCTCGGCTTGAAAGTCGAGGCAGTGCAGGGAAAACAGGTTTTCCTGGAATGGACTGTGACATCCGGGGGACTCTGGGAATGGTGGCACGACCTGGAGTTCCTCTCACCTTTACTGTTTAGAGCGCCTCCTCTTGAGTTGCGACGGGAACGCCGGGAATTCTTTCCGGACACGCAGGGAAAGGATCCCTCCTCTCGAGCTAGGAGGCGGAAACCCGGCTCATCTGAATGTGGCCTGGGCTCTCCTGCTTCCTCTCGAGTGGAGACGGGTATGTCGGGGAACTTCTTGAGTTGCAGCAAGGGTGTGAAGGACCCTTTCGAAGTTCCAAAGTTTAGGTGTGATTAGACTCGAGACGTCTCAGCGGAAAAGGGCCTCATCCCGCCTGCAGGGGAGAACCTCCTGGATTTTCTCGAGTTGCGGCAGGTGCTCTCAACTTAGGACCGGGACCTCAGGGACCCGCTCTGGTGGCCTCAGGAAAGACCAGTCCCCATGCGAGTTGCACGGGGGACTCTTGGGATTCCTCTCCCATCAATCCCGGGGCCTAAGACCTTGTGTGGAGTCGTTTGCGGAACCTGAGGATTCCTCTCCAGGGCTGGCATGGATCTTGGGGTACTTCTGGAGTCTCCCCAGGGGAGTCAGTCCACGTCTCGAGTGGGGGCATGCACGTGCGCTTTCCTCCCCAGCTCTAGCAGCAGTGTCACGCTTCCCGGTCGAGTGGATCAAGGGATCTGTGGCTTTCCCTCGAGGCCTGCCCAGGGAGGCTTTCCCACAGGGCTGTCCCACGTGCCACCGTGGTGTGAGTCGATCTTCGGCTTGAAAGTCGAGGCAGCGCAGGAAAAACAGGTTTCCCTGGAATGGACTGAGACATCTGGGGGACTCTGGGAATGTTGGCACGACCCTGGAGTTCCTCTCGCCTTTCCTGTGGAGAGCGCCTCCTCTTGAGAATGTGACGGAAATGCCGGGAATTCTTTCCCGACCACGCAGGGGAAGGATCCCTCCTCTCGAGCTAGGAGGCCGAAACGGGGCTCCTCTGGATGAAGCGGGACTCTCGTGCTTCCTCTCGAGTGGAGACGGGTATGTTGGGGAAACTTCTTGAGTTGCAGCAAGGTCGTGAAGGACCCTTAGGTAGTTCCAGAGGTTAGGTGTGATTAGCCTCGAGACGCCTCAGCGGACATGGGCCTCATCTCGCCTGCAGTGGAGAACCTCCTGGATTTTCTCGAGTTGCGGCAGGTGCTCTTGACTTACGACGGGGACCTCAGGGACCCGCTCTGGTGGCCTCAGGAAAGGCCAGTCCCCATACGAGTTGCTCGGGGGCCCTCTCGGTATTCCTCTCCCGTCGATGCCGGGGCCTAAGACTGCCGGGGAGCCACTGTGAGGAAGCCCGCCCGTGACAAGGTTATGAGGAAGGAAGCTGACATACGCAAGGCATGCTCAGACTTCAGGGACCCCTCTGGAAATTTTTAATCATGTACCCCAACAAAAATCTGCCCGGTTTTTGTGCTCTGGCTTTTTCACTCTTCTGACCTTTTCTGGAAAAAGTCAATTCAGGGCGTTAGTCTTCTGCATTTTGAAAGAATGTTTCAATCCAAAAACCCTCTGATGGCTTTCTAGCCTGCCTGTAGGACTCGTACAGCTGCGCTTGTGATTGTTTGAGGCCTCCTGACCGCAGGAGGGCACAGGAAGCTTAAAACATCCTAGGAATGCAGGAGCTTCCGAGGAGTCAAAATCTGTAGAATAGGACTGATTAAAAGTTTCATTTTTTGGGTCAATGCTTGCTGCCAAATTTTCATATCCTTTATTTTTAGGATACAGTTGGTATATAGAAAAACAAGTAGTAGAGATGGTATTAGCAACATTAGATCTTTGAGTTAAGTATCTTCTTTGTTATAACCCACTGCACCTTTGTTCTATAGAGATGTAACTTTAATGCTTTAAGGAGATGCAGATTAAAGAAAAAACACTTCAGGATAAACAAAGTTAAACATTCATTAAGGAAGAGAGCCAAAAAGTGTTAACAAGCCTCTTGGCCAGAAGATAATGTAAATCACCTGAGAACTTTTGTATACAAAATGATATACAGAAAGAATCTGGGTTGCGAACACTACATAATTTTGTGTTATCCATTGATCTCCGTGTTTTATCAAAAGTATAAAAGGCCTTCTGAACAATAAAGGATGGGGGCCAGTTTCTCGAACTAGTCTCTCGGCCTGGTTTCTTGGACTCTGGCTCCCCCCATGTCTCTCTCTCTCTCTTCTTCTCTCCCCTTCCCTCTCTCTGCTCTTTACTTTAACTTCAGGCTGAATCTCTGGGGCGCGGAGGCTCGCCAGGTCTACTTACTTGCCCCGGCTGTTAAGATCCGCACGAAAGGGAGCTTAAGGCGAGGCACCCTTAGATATTCAATAGGGCGCCGGTGGCCCAACGTAGGTGGTGCAAATTCCTTGTCCTGAATTTTATTGGCCTTCCGCGTAAACCCAAGCTATTCAGCCCTCTTCCTCCACTTAATCTTCTTACTACACTATAGTTTCTTAATCTAATCTTACATTAATAAATAAACAAGTCTTTCCACGCAAACGCCGGCCACCCTTCGAATTCCCTGGATCCACCGGGCTGGACCCCGGCATAGGACCTTGTGTGGAGTCAGTGCCAGAACCTGAGGATTCCTCTCCAGTGCTGACATGGATCTTGGGGTACTTCTGGAGTCTCCCCGGGGGAGTCAGACTTCGTCGCGAGTGGGGGCATGCACATGTGCTTTCCTCCCCGAGCTGTAGCAGCAGTGTCATGCTCCCCTTCGCGTGGATCAAGGATCTGTGGCTTTCCCTCGAGGCTTTCACACGAGGCTTTCCCACCAGGCTTTCCCACGACGCTTTCCCACCAGGCTTTCCCACGAGGCTTTCCCCCAGTGATGTCCCAAGTTCCACCGTGGTGTCAGTCGATCCTTGGTTTGAAAGTCGAGGCAGTGCCGGGGAAACAGGCCCCCTGGAATGGACTGAGACATCTGGGGGACTCTGGGAATGGTGGCACGACCCTGGAGTTCCTCTCGCCTTTCCTGTGGAGAGCGCCCCCTCTTGATATGTGACGGGAAAGTCGGGAATTCTTTTCCGAACACGCAGGGAAAGGATCCCTCCTGTCGAGCTAGGAGGCGGAAACAGGTCTCCTCTGGATGTGGGCGGGACTCTCGTGCTTCCTCTCGAGTAGAGACGGGTATGTCAGGGAACTTCTTGAGTTGCAGCAAGGGTGTGAAAGGCCCTTTGGAAGGTCCAGATGTTAGGTGTGACTAGCCTCGAGTCGCCTCTGTGGAAATGGGACTCATCTCGTCTGGAGGGTGGAACCTCCTGGATTTTCTCGAGTTGTGGTAGGTCCTCTCGCCTTATGACGGGGACCTCAGGGACTCGCTCTGGTGGCCTCAGGAAGGCCAGTCCCCATGCGAGTGGCTCGGGGGCCTCTCGGGATTTCACTCCCATCGATGCCGGGGCCTAAGTCCTTGTGTGGAGTCGGTGCTGGAACCTGAGGATATCTCTCCTTGCTGACATGGATCTTGGGTACTTCTGGAGTCTCCCCCAGGGGAGTCAGTCCCTCGTCTCGAGTGGGGCGCATGCACATGCGCTTACCTCCCGAGCTGTAGCTGCAGTATCTCGCTTCCCTTCTTGTGGAGTAAGGGATCTGTGGCTTTCCCTCGAGTCTTTCCCACGAGGCTTTCCCAAAGGGCTGTCCCACGTGCCACCGTGGTGTGAGTCGATCCTCGGCTTGGGAGCCAAGGCAATGCAGGGAAAACAGGTTTCCGTGAAATGGACTGAGACATGTGGGGGACTATGGGAATGGTGGCACCACCCTGGAGTTCCTCTCGCCTTTCCTGTGGAGAGCGACTCCTCTTGAGACCGCTATGGGAACGCCGGGAATTCTTTCCCGAACACGCAGGGAAAGGATACCTCCTCTCGAGCTAGGGGACGGAAACGGGGCTCCTCTGGATGTGGGCAGGACTCTCCTGCTTCCTCTCGAGTGGAGACACGTGTGTCAGGGAACTTCTTGAGTTGCAGCAAGGACGAGAAAGACCCTTTGGAAGTTTCAGAGGTTAGGTGTGATTAGCCTCGAGACGTCTCAGCGGAAATGGGCCTCATCTCGCTTGGAGGGGACAACCTCCTGGATTTTCTCGAGTTGTGGCTGGTGCTCTCGACTTACGACGGGGAACTCAGGGACCCGCTCTTGTGGCCTCAGGAAAGGCCAGTCCCCATGTTAGTTGCTCGGAGGCCTCTCGGGACTCCTCTCCCGTCGATTGCCGGGGCCTAAGATCTTGTGTGGAGTGGGTGCTGGAACCTGAGGATTCCTCTCCAGTGCTGACATGGATCTTGGGGTAATTCTGGTGTCTCCCCAGGGGAGACAGTCCTCGTCTCGAGTGGGGGCATGCACGTGCGCTTTCCTGCCGAGCTGTAGCAGCAGTGTCACGCTTCCCTTCGCGTGGATCAAGGGATCCGGATCTCTCCCTCGAGGCTTTCCCACCAGGCTTTCCCAGGAGGCCCTCCCACAGGGCTGTCCCACATGCCACCGTGGTTTGAGTCAATCCTAGGCTTGAATGTCGAGGCAGTGCAGGGAAAACAGGTTTCCCTGGAATGGAGTGAGACATCTGGGGGACTTTGGGAATGGTGGCACGACCCTGGAGTTCCTCTCGCCTTTCCTGTGGAGAGTGCCCTCCTCTTGATATGCGACAGGAACACCGGGAATTCTTTCCCGACAACGCAGGTAATGGATCCGTCCTCTAGAGCTAGGAGACGGAAATGGGGCTCCTCTGGATGTGGGCAGGACTCTCGTGCTTCCTCTCGAGTGGAGACAGGTATGTCGGGGAACTTCTTGAGTTGCAGCAAGGACGTGAAGGACCCCTTTCAAAGTTTCAGAGGTTTAGGTGTGATTAGCCTCGAGTCGCCTAAGCGGAAACGGGCCTCATCTCGCCTGGAGGGGAGAACCTCCTGGATTTTCTCGAGTTGCCGACAGGTGCTCTCGGACTCACGACGGGGACCTCAGGGACCTGCTCTGGTGGCCTCTGGAAAGGCCATTCCCTATGCGAGTTGCTCGGGGCCTCTCGGGATTCCTCTCCCGTCGATGCCGGGGCCTACGATGTCGGGTGGAGTGGGTGCCGGAACCTGAGGATTCCTCTCCAGTGCTGACATGGATCTTGGGGTACTTCTGGAGTCTCCCCACGGGAGTCAGTCCTCGTCTCGAGTGGGGCATGCACGTGCGCTTTCTTCCTGATCTGTAGCAGCAGTGTTCCACTTCCCTTCGCTTGTATCAAGGGATCTGTGGCTTTCGCTCGAGGTTTTCCCTCGAGGCTTTCCCACAGGGCTGTCCCACGTGCCACCGTGGTGTGAGTCGATCCTCGGCTTGAAAGTCGAGGCAGTGCAGGGGAAAACAGGCTTCCCTGGAATGGACTGAGATATCTGGGGGACTCTGGGAATGGTGGCACGACCCTGGAGTTCCTCTCGCCTTTCCTGTGGAGAGCGCCCCTCTTGAGCTGCGATGGGAAGGCCAGGATTTCTTTCCCGAACACGCAGGGAAAGGAACCCTCCTCTCGAGCTAGGAGGCGGAAAATAGGATTCTCCTCCGACTCTCGTGCTTCCTCTCGAGTGGAGACGGTATGTCGGGGAACTTCTTCAGTTGTAGCAAGGGTGTGAAGGACCCTCTGGAAGTTCCAGAGGTTAGGTGTGATTAGCCTCGAGACGCCTCAGCGAAATGGGCCTCATCTCGCCTGGAGGGGAGAACCTCCTGGATTTTCTCGAGTTGCGGCAGGTGCTCTCGACTTACGACGGGGACCTCAGGGACCCGCTCTGGTGGCCTCAGGAAAGGCCAGTCCGCATGCGAGTTGCTCGGGGGCCTCTCGGGATTCCTCTCCGTCGATGCCGGGCCTAAGACTGCCAGGAGCCAGTGTGAGGAAGCCGCCCGTGACAAGGTTATGAGGAAGGAAGCTGACATACGCAAGGCGTGCTCAGACTTCAGGGACCTCTCTGGAAATTTTTAAGCATGTACCCCAACAAAAATCTGCCGGTTTTTGTGCTCTGCTTTTTCTCTCTTCTGACCTTTTCTGGAAAAAGTCAATTCAGGGCGTTATTCTTCTGCATTTGAAAGAGTGTTTCAATCCAAAAACCCTCTGATGGCTTTCTAGCCTGCCTGTAGAACTCGTACAGCTGCGCTTGTGATTGTTTGAGGCCTCCTGACCGCAGGAGGCACAGGAAGCTTAAAACATCCTAGGAATGCAGGAGCTTCCGAGGAGTCAAAATCTTTAGAATAGGACTGATTAAAAGTTTCATTTTTTGGGTCAATGCTTGCTGCCAAATTTTCATATCCTTTATTTTTAGATATAGTTGGTATATAGAAAAACAAGTAGTAGACCTGGTATTAGCAACATTAGATCTTTGAGTTAAGTACCTTCTTTGTTATAACCCACTGCACCTTTGTTCTATAGAGATGTAACTTTAATGCTTTAAGGAGATGCAGATTAAAGAAAAACACTTCAGGGGAAACAAAATTAACATTCATTAAGGAAGAGAGCCAAAAAGTGTTAACAAGCCTCTTGGCCAGAAGATAATGTAAATCACCTGAGACCTTTTGTATACAAAATGATATACAGAAAGAATCTGGGTTGCGAGCACTACATAATTTTGTGTTATCCATTGATCTCCATGTTTTATCAAAAGTATAAAAGGCCTTCTGAACAATGAATGAGGAGGCCAGGGGCCGGGGGCCAGTTTCTCGGACCAGCTTCTCGAACTAGTCTCTCAGCCTGGTTTCTTGGGACTCTGGCTCCCCCCGTGTCTTTCTCTCTCTTTCTTCTTCTCTACCTTTCCTTCTCTCTGCTCTTTACTATAACTTCAGGCTGAATCTCCACCTGGAGTACGGAGGCTCGCCAGGTCTACTTACTTGCCTGGCTGTTAAGACCCGCACGAAAGGGAGCTTAAGGCGAGGCACCCTTAGATATTCAAGCGGGGCCGGTGGCCCAACGTAGGTGGTGCAAATTCCTTGTCCTGAATTTTATTGGCCTTCCGCGTAAACCAAGCTATTCAGCCCTCTTCCTCCACTTAATCTTCTTACTACACTATAGTTTCCTAATCTAATCTTACATTAATAAATAAACAAGTCTTTCCACGCGAACGCCGGCCACCCTTCGAATTCCCTGGATCCACCGGGGCTGGACCCCGGCATAAGACCTTGTGTGGAGTCGGGTGCGGAACCTGAGGATTCCTCTCCAGGGCTGACATGGATCTTGGGGTACTTCTGGAGTCTCTCCCCAAGGGAGTCAGTCCTCGTCTCGAGTGGGGGCATGCACGTGCGCTTTTCTCCCCAGCTCTAGCAGCAGTGTCACGCTTCCCGTCGAGTGGATCAAAGGATCTGTGGCTTTCCCTCGAGGCTTTCCCACGAGGCTTTCCCACGTGGCTTTCCCACAGGGCTGTCCCACGTGCCACCGTGGTGTGAGTCGATCCTCGGCTTGAAAGTCGAGGCAGTGCAGGGAATAAAGGTTTCCCTAAATGGACTGAGACATCTGGGGGACTCTGGGAATGGTGGCACGACCCTGGAGTTCCTCTCGCCTTTCCTCTGGAGAGCGCCTCCTCTTGAGATGCGACGGGAACACCGGGAATTCTTTCCCGACCACGCAGGGAAAGATCCCTCCTCCAGCTAGGAGGCGGAAACAGCGCTCCTCTGGATGAGGGAGGGACTCTCGTGATTCCTCTCGAGTGGAGACGGTTATGTCGGGGAACTTCTTGAGTTGCAGCAAGGGTGTGAAGGACCCTTTGGAAGTTCCAGAGGTTAGGTGTGATTAGCCTCGAGACGCCTCCGCGGAAATTGCCCTAATCTCGCCTGGAGGGAGAACCTCCTGGATTTTCTCCAGTTGCGGCAGGTGCTCTCGGCTTATGACGGGGACCTCAGGGACCCGCTCTGGTGGCCTCAGGAAAGGCCAGTCCCCAGCGAGTTGGTCGGGGGCATCTCAGGATTCCTCTCCTGTCGATGCCCGGCCCTAAGACCTTGTGTGGAGTCGGTGCCGGAACCTGAGGATTCCCTCTCCGGTGCGC
>NW_017195261.1:0-8998 GCF_001704415.2 Capra hircus
CCACACCTTAAGCTCCTTTTGTGCAGGTCTTAACAGCCAGGCAAGTAAGTAGACCTGGCGAGCCTTCGCGCCCCTGGTGGTGATTCAGGCCTGAAGTTAAAGTAAAAAGCAGAGAGAAGAAAGGGAGAGAAGAAGAAAGAGAGAAAAAGACACGGGGGAGCCTGAGTCTCAAGAAACCAGGCCGAGAGACTAGTTCGAGAAACTGGTCCAAGAAACTGGCCCCATCCTTTATTGTTCATAAAGCCTTTTATACTTTTGATAAAACATGGAGTTCAATGGGTAACACAAAATTATGTAGCGTTCGCACCCCCAGACTCTTTCTGTACATCATTTTGTATACAAATGGTCTCTGGTGATTTACATTATCTTCTGGCCAAAGAGGCTTGTTAAACACTTTTGGCTCTCTTCCTTAATGAATGTTAATTTTTTTCCTCTGAAGTGTTTTTCTTTAATCTGCATTTCCTTAAAGCATTAAAGTTACATCTCTATAAAACAAAGGTGCAGTGGGTTATAACAAAGAAGGTACTTAACTCAAAGATCTAATGTTGCTAATACCAGGTCTACTACTTGTTTTTTTAATATACCAACTCTATCTAAAAATAAAGGATATGAAAATTTAGCAGCAAGCATTGACCCAAAAAATGAAACTTTTAATCAGTCCTATTATAAAGATTTTGACTCCTCGGATGCCCTACATTCCTAGGATGCTTTAAGCTTCCTGTGCCTCCTGGGGAAAGGAGGCCTCAAACAATCACATGCCCAGCTGTACGAGTCCTGCAGGCAGGCTAGAAAGCATTCAGAGGGGTTTTTTGGATTGAAACACTCTTTCAAATGCTGAAGACTAAAGCCCTGAATTGACTTTTTCCAAAAAATGTCAGAAGAGTGGAAAAGCAGAGCAAAAAAGCCGGCAGATTTTTGTTGGGTATGTGCATAGGAACTTCCAGAGGGTCCCTGAAGTCTGAACACACCATGCCTATGTCAGCTTTCTTCCTCATGACGTTATCACGGGCGGGAGTCCTCATACTGGATCCCAGCATCAGTCCAATCCAGAGGAACCTGTTTTCCCTGCACTGCCTCGACTTTCACGCTGAGGATCAACTCACACCACGGTGGCACGAGGGAAAGCCCTGTGAGAAAGCCTCGTGGGAAAGCCTCCCAGGGGAAAGCCACAGATCCCTTGATCCACACGACGGGAAGGCGTGACCCTGCTGCTACAGCTCGGGAGGAAAGCACAAGTGCGTGCCCTCACTTGAGAGGAGGATTGACTCTCCAGGGGTAGACTCCAGAAGAACCCCAATATCCATGTCAGCACTGCAGAGGAAACCTCAGGTTCCGGCCCCGAATCCACACAAGTTGTTCGGCCCGGGCATCAACAGGAGAGTTATCAAGAGAACCCCCCAGCATCTGGCATGGGGACTGGCCTTTGATGAAGCCACCAGAGCGGGTCCTTGAGGTCCGCGTCGTAAGTCGGGAGCACCTGCCGCAACTCAAGAAAATCCAGGAGGTTCTCCCCTCCAGGCGAGATGAGGCCCATTTCCAATGAGGTGTCTCGAGGCTAATTACATCTAATCTCTGGAACTTCCAAAGGGTCCTTCACACCCTTGCTGGCAACTCAAGAAGTTCCCCGACATTCCCATCTCCACTCGAGAGGAAACACGAGGGTCCTGCCCCACATCCAGAGTAGCCCCGTTTCATCCTCCTAGCTAGAGATGAGGGATCCTTTCCCTGCTTGGTCGGGAAAGAACTTCCGGCATTCCCGTCGCATCTCAGGTGGAGGCGCTCTCCACAGGAAGGGAGAGAGGAACTCCATGGTCGTGCCACCATTTCAAGCGTCCCCAGATGTCTCAGTCCATTCCAGAGGATCTTGTTTTTACAGAGTGCCTAAACTTTCATGCGGAGGATCGCCTCACAAAACGGTGGCACGGGGGACAGCCCTGTGGGAAAGCCTCGTGGGAAAGCCTCTAGGAAAAGCCTAGAGGAAAAGCCACAGATCCATTGATCCACGCGACGGGAAGCATGACACTGCTGCTACAGCTCGGGAGGAAGGGGCATGCGCATGCGCATGCCCCCACTCGAGACGAGGACTGATTCCCCTTGGGAGACTTCAGAAGTATACCAAAAACATGTCAGCACTGGAGAGGAATACTCAGGTTCTGGCCCCCACTCCACACAAGGTCTTGGGCCCCAGCCATGTACCGGTGAGGAATCCCCGAGAGGCCCTCTAGCAACTTGCATGGGGACTGGTCTTTTCCTAAAGCCAACAGAAAAGGGTCCCTGAGGTCCCCGTCGTAAGTCGAGAGCACCTGCCACAACTCGAGAAAATGAAGGAGATTCTCCCCTTCAGGCGAGATGAGGCCCATTTCCACTGAGACGTCTCGAGGCTAATCACCCCTAACCTCTGGAACTTCCAAAGGGTCCTTCACACCATAGCTGCAACTCAAGAAGTTCCACGAGAGACCCGTCGCCACTATATAGGAATCACCAGGGTACCACCCACATCCAGAGGAGCCCCAATTCCCCTCCTGGCTCAAGATGAGGGATCCTTTCCCTGATTGGCCGGGAAAAATTCCTGTCGTACCTGTCGCATCTCAAGAGGAGGCACGCCTCCACAAGAAAGTTGAGAGGAACTCCAGGGTCGTTCACCATTCCAAGAGTCCCCCAGATGTCTCAGTCCTTTCCAGAGGAACTTGTTTACCCCTGAACTGCCTCGACGTTCACGCGGAGGACCGACTCACACGATGGTGGCACGTGGGACAGCCTTGTGGGAAAGCCTCGTGGGAAAGCCTCGAGGGAAAGCCACAGATCCCTTGATCCACGCGAAGGGAAGCGTGACAGTTCTGCTACAGCTCGGGAGGAAAGCGAACGTGCATGCCCTCACTCGAGACGAGGACTGACTCCCCTGGGAAGACTCCAGAAGTACCGCAAGATGCATGTCAGCACTGGAGAGGAATCCTCAGGTTCCGGAACCGACTCCACACAAGGTCTTAGGCCCCGGCGTCGAAGGGAGAGGAATCCCGAGAGGACCCCGAGCAACTCACATGGGACTGGCCTTTCCTGAGGACACCAGAGCGGGTCCCTGAGGTCCCCGTCGTAAGTCGAAAGCACCAGCCGCCCAACTCGAGAAAATCCAGGAGGTTCTCCCCTCCAGCGAGATGAGGCCCTTTTTCCTCTGAGGCGTCTGGAGGCTAATCATACCTAACCTCTGGAACTTCCAAAGGGTCCTTCACACCCTTGCTACAACTCAAGAAGTTCCCCAACATACCTGACTCCACTCGAGAGGAAGCACGAGAGTCCCGCCCACATGCAGAGGAGCCCCGTTTCCGCCTCGTACCTCGCGGTCAGGTATCCTTTCCTTGTATGTTCCGGAAAAGAATTCCCGGTGTTCCTGTCGCATCTCATGAGGAGCGCTATCCACAGGAAAGGCGAGAGAAACTCCAGGTGTCGTGACATCATTCCAAGAGTCCCCCAGATAGCTCAGTCTGCCGGTGTCCAGCCCCGCTGCACCCAGGGAATTCGACGGATGGACGGCGTTGACGTGGAATGTCTTGTGTATTTATTAATGTAAGATTAGATTAAGAAATTATAGGGTAGTAAGAAGATTAACTGGAGGCAAAAGGCTGAATAGCTAGGTTTACGCGGAAGGCCAATAAAATTCCCGACAAGGAATTTTCTGGCGGACTCTGGGAATGGTGGCACGACCCTCGAGTTCATCTTGCCTTTCCTGTGGAGAGCGCCTCCTCTTGAGATGCGCCGCGAACGCCGGGAATTCTTTCCCGACCACGCAGGGAAAGGATCCCTCCTCTCGAGCTAGGAGGCGGAAACGGGGCTCCTCTGGATGTGGGCGGGACTCTCGTGCTTCCTCTCAAGTGGAGACGCGTATGTCGGGGAACTTCTTGAGTTGCAGCAAGGGTGTGAAGGACCCTTTGGAAGTTCCAGAAGTTAGGTGTGATTAGACTCCTGACGCCTCAGCGGAAATGGGCCTCATCTCGCCTGGAGGGGAAAACCTCCTGGATTTTCTCGAGTTGCGGCAGGTGCTCTCGACTTACGACGGGGACCTCAGGGACCCGCTCTTATGGCCTCAGGAAAGGCCAGTCCCCATGCGAGTTGCTCGGGGGACTCTCGGGATTCCACTCCCGTAGATGCGGGGCCTAAGTCCTTTGTGGAGTCGGTGCCGGAACCTGAGGATACCTCTCCAGGCCAGACATGGATCTTGGGGTACTTCTGGAGTCTCCCCAGGGGGGTGAGTGCTCGTCTCGAGGGGAGGCATGCACGTGTGCTTTCCTCCCGAGCTGTAGCAGCAGTGTCACGCTTCCCTTCGCGTGCATCAAGGCATCTGTGGCTTTCCCTCGAGGCTTTCCCACGAGGCTTTCCCACGAGGCTTTCCCACAGGGCTGTCCACACGTGCCACCTTGGTGAGAGTCGATCCTCGGCTTGAAATTCGAGGCAGTGCAGGGAAAACAGTTTTTCCTGGAATGGACTGAAATATCTGGGGGACTCTGGGAATGGTGGCACGACCCTGGAGTTCCTCTCGCCTTTCCTGTGGAGAGCGCCTCCTCTTGAGATGCGACGGGAACGCCGGAAATTCTTTCCCGACCACGAGGGAAATGATACCTCTCTCGAGCTAGGAGGCGGAAAAGGGGCTCCTCTGGATGTGGGCGGGACTCTCGTGCTTCCTCTCGAGTGGAGACGGGTATGTCGGGGAACTTCTTGAGTTGCAGCAAGGGTGTGAAGGACCCTTTGGAAGTTCCAGAGGTCAGGTGTGATAAGCCTCGAGTCGCCTCTGCGGAAATGGGCCTCATCTCGCCTGGAGGGGAGAACCTCTGGATTTTCTCGAGTTGCGGCAGGTGCTCTCGACTTACGACAGGGACCTCAGAGACCCGCTCTGGTGGCCTCAGGAAAGACCAGTCCCCATGCGAGTTACTCAGGGCCCTCTCGGGGTTCCTCTCCCGTCGATGCCAGGGCCTAAGACCTTGTGTGGAGTCGGTGCCGGAACCTGAGGATTCCTTTGCAGTGCTGACAAGGATCTTGGGGTACTTCTCCAGTCTCCCCAGGGAGTCAGTCCTCATCTCGAGTGGGGGCATGCACGTGCGCTTTCCTCCCGAGCTGTAGCAGCAGTGTCACGCTTCCCTTCGCGTGGATCAAGGTATCTGCGGCTTTCCCTCGAGGCTTTCCACGAGTCTTTTCCACGAGGCTTTCCCACGAGACTTTCCCAAAGGGCTGTCCCACGTGCCACCGTGTTGTGTGTCGATCCTAGGCTAGAAAGTTGAGGCAGTGCAGGAGAAACAGGTTTCCATGGAATGGACTGAGACATCTGGGGGCCTCTGGGAATGGGTGCACGAATCTGGAGTTCCTCTCGCCTTTCCTGTGGAGAGCGCCTCCTCTTGAGATGAGACGGGAACTCCGGGAATACTTGACCGACCACTCAGTGAAAGGATCCCTCCTCTCGAGCTAGGAGGCAGTAACGGGGCTCCTCTGGATGTGGGCGGGACTCTCGGCTTCCTCTCGAGTGGAGACGGGTATGTGGGGAGCTTCTTGAGTTGCAGCAAGGGCGTGAAGGACCCTTTGTAAGTTCCATAGGTTAGGTGTGATTAGCCTCGAGACGCCTCAGCGGTAATGGGCCTCATCTCGCCTGGAGGGTAGAACCTCCTGGATTTTCTCGAGTTGCGGCAGGTGCCCTCGACTTACGACGGGGACCTCAGGGACCCGCTCTGGTGCCCTCAGGAAAGGCCAGGCCCCATGCGAGTTGCTCGGGGGGCCTCTCGGGATTCCTCTCCCGTCTATGCCGGGGCCTAAGACCTTGTGTGGAGTCGGTGCCAGAACCTGAGGATTCCTCTCCGGTGCTGACATGGATCTTGGGGTACTTCTGAGGTCTCCCCGGGGGAGTCAGTCCTCGTCTCGAGGGGAGGCATGCACGTGGGCTTTCCTCCCGAGCTGTAGCAGCAATGTCACGCTTTCCTTCACTGGATCAAGGGATCTGTGGCTTTCCCTCGAGGCTTTCCACGAGGCTTTCCCAAGAAGCTTTCCCACAGGGCTGTCCCACGTGCCACCGTGGTGTGAGTCGATCCTCGGCTAGAAAGTCGAGGCAGTGCAGGGAAACAGGTTTCCCTGGAATGGACTGAGACATCTGGGGGACTCTGCGAATGGTGGCACGACACTGGAGTTCCTCTCGCTTTCCTGTGGAGAGCGCCTCCTCTTGAATTGCGACGGGAACTCGGTGAATTCTTTCCAGACAACGCACGGAAAGGATCCCACCTCTGGAGCTAAGAGGCAGAAATGGGGCTCCTCTGGATGTGGGTGGGACTCTCGTGCTTCCTCTCGAGTGCAGACGGGTATGTCGGAGAACTTCTTGAGTTGCAGCAAGGGTGTGAAGGACCCTTTGGAAGTTCCAGAGGTTAGGTGTGATTAGCCTCAAGACGCCTCAGCGGAAATGGGCCTCATCTTGCCTGGAGGGGAGAACCTCCTGGATTTTCTCGAGTTGCGGCAGGTGCTCTCGACTTATGACGGGGACCTCAGGGACCCGCTCTGGTGGACTCAGTAAAGGCCAGTCCACATGCGCGTTGCTCAGGGGCCTCTCGGGATTCCTCTCCCGTCGATGCCGGGGCCTACGACCTTGTGTGAATTCGGTGCGGAACTTGAGGATTCCTCTCCAGTGCTGACATGGATCTTGGGGTACTTCTGGAGTCTCCCCAGGGGAGTCAGTCGTAGTCTCGAGTGGGGCATGCACGTGCGATTTCCTCCAGAGCTGTAGCAGCAGTGTCAGCTTCCCTTCGCGTGGATCAAGGGATCTGTGGCTTTCCCTAGAGACTTTCTTTCCCAGGGGCTTTCCCACGAGGCTTTCCCAGGGCTGTCCACGTGCCACCGTGGTGTGAGTCGATCCTCGGCTAGAAAGTCGAAGGCAGTGCAGGGAAAACAGGTTTTCCTGGAATGGACTGAGACATCTGGGGGACTCTGCGAATGGTGGCACGACCCTTGAGTTCCTCTCGCCTTTCCTGTGGAGAGCGCCTCATCTTGAGATGCGACGGGAACGCCGGGAATTCATTACCAACCACACAGGGAAAGGATCCCTCCTCTCGAGCTACGAGGCGGACACGGGGCTCCTCTGGATGTGAGCGGAGCTCGTGCTTCCTCTCGAGTGGAGACGGGTATGTCATGGAAATTCTTGAGTTGCAGCAAGGGTGTGAAGGACCCTTTGGAAGTTCCAGAGATTAGGTGTGATTAGCCTCGAGACGCCTCAGCGAAATGGGCCTCATCTCGCCTGGAGGGCAGAACCTCCTGGATTTTCTCGAGTTGCGGCAGGTGCTCTCGACTTACGACAGGGACCTCAGGGACCCGCTCTGGTGCCTCAGGAAAGGCCAGTCCCCATGCGATTTGCTCGGGGGCCGCTCGGATTCTCTCCATCGATGCCGGGCCTAAGACCTTGTGTGGAGTCGGTGTCGGAAACTGAGAATTCCTCTGAAGTGCTGACATCGCTCTTGGGGTACTTCTGAAGTCTCCCCAGGGGAGTGAGTCCTCGTCTCCAGTCGGGGTAAGCACGTGCGCTTTCCTCCGAGCTGTAGCAGCAGTGTCACGCTTCCCTTCCGTGGATCATAGGATCTGTGGCTTTCCCTCGAGGCTTTCCATGAGGCTTTCCCACGACGCTTTCCCAGGCTTTCCAACGAGGCTTTCCCCCAGTGATGTCCCACATGCCACCCGGGGTGTCAGTCGATCCTCGGTTTTGAAAGTCGAGGCAGTGCCGGGAAACAGGCTTCCCTGGAATGGACTGAGACATCTGGGGGTCTCTGGGAATGGTGACACGACCCTGGAGTTACTCTCGCCTTTCCTGTGGAGAGCGCCCCCTCTTGATATGTGACGGGAACGCCGGGAATTCTTTTCCGAACATGCAGGGAAAGGATCCCTCCTGTCGAGCTAGGAGGCAGAAACAGGGCTCCCTCTGGATGTGGGCGGGACTCTCGTGCTTCCTCTCGAGTGGAGACGGGTATGTCAGGGAACTTCTTGAGTTGCAGCAAGGGTGTGAAGGGCCCTTTGGAAGGTCCAGAGGTTAGGTGTGATTAGCCTCGAGTCGCCTCTGCGGAAAATGGGCTCATCTCGTCTGGAGGGAAGAACCTCCTGGGAAGAACCTCCTGGATTTTCTGAGTTGTGGCAGGTTCTCTCGACTTATGACGGGGACCTCAGGGACTCGCTCTGGTGGCCTCAGGAAGGCCAGTCCCATGCGAGTGGCTCGGGGGCCTCACGGGGCCTCTCGGGTTTCCTCTCCCATCGATGCTGGGACTAAGACCTTGTGTGGAGTCAGTGCCGGAACCTGAGGATTCCTCTCCAGTGCTGACTTGGATATTGGGGTTCTTCTGGAGTCTCCCCAGGGGAGTCAGTCCTTTCTCGAGTGGGGTCATGCACGCGCGCTTTCCTTCCGAGCTGTAGCCGCAGTGTCGCGCTTCCCTTCGCGTGGATCAAGGGATCTGCGGCTTTCCATCGAGGCTTTCCCACGAGGCTTTCCCACGAGGAATTCCACAGGGCTGTCCCACGTGCCACCGTCGTGTGAGTCGATCCTCGCTTGAAAGTCGAGGCAGTGCAGGGAAAACAGGTTTCCCTGGAATGGACTGAGACATCTGGGGGACTCTGGGAATGTGGCACGACCCTGGAGTTCCTCTCGCCTTTCCTGTGGAGAGCGCCTCCTCTTGAGAAGCGACGGGAATGCCGGGAATTCTTTCCCGACCACGCAAGGAAAGGATCCCTCCTCTCGAGCTAGGAGGCGGAAACGGGGCTCCTCTGGATGTGGGCGGAACTCTCGTGCTTCCTCTCGAGTGGAGACGGGAATGTCGCGGAACTTCTTGAGTTGCAGCAAGGGTGTGAAGGACCCTCTGGAAGTTCCAGAGTTTAGGTGTGAATAACCTCGAGACGCCTCAGCGTAAACGGGGCCTCATCTCTCCTGGAGGGGAGACCATCTGGATTTTCTCGAGTTGCAGCAGGTGCTCTCCGAATTAAGACGGGGAGCTCAGGGACC
>NW_017195262.1:0-8998 GCF_001704415.2 Capra hircus
ACTTGGATTACGTGGAATAACATCCATCCTCCAGTAGAGAATTCAGCCAGAAAAAACGGGAGCAAAAAAGAAGCGACATGGGGAATCAGTCTTTCCGGAAACTGATCTGATTCTTTATTTTTGGTTTTGCTTGTATACCTCTTGTTACACATAGGGATGAATACAGAGTCACGCAGGAGTCGGCATCCTGACCTTTATCAAAATCAGGTGCTTCACATAAATGTATAAAAAAAAGGTCTTAGGGATCTTACATCATCTTCTGGGCCATGAATGAGAACCTGCTGACATTTTATGATCCTTTCTTTCTGATAACCAAATAAACTTATTTCTTCAAGGGTGTGTTTTTCTTAAACCAGGCACCACCCTCCAAATAAAGTTACATTCCTATAGGGTGAGGGTGTAGTGAGTTACAATCAAGAAAGGAATTTATTTAACCCAAGGTTAACATGATTAGTCTTAAAGGTGAATTCTTATTTCTCCTATATGCTTAAAGGTTAATACTTTATTCTCCTATATACTAGTTATATTCATTATAAGGGTAGGGAACATGGAGATTTATCAGCAAACATCAGCCTAACAAATGAAAATCCTTTCATCAATTCTCCCTTAAGATCTATTTAGTCTTAAGATATGATAAAGTTACATTCTTACATAGAAAGGACACAGTGATATATAACAAAGTACAGTGATCTATTACAAAAGTGAAATCCATTAACTCAAAAAGTCTAGTATTGCTAACATCAAAAACTGCTATATTTCCTTTGCTATATTCCAAATACATTGATTAATATATTCCCAAGTGCCTAAGGATATGGAGGCCGGTGGCAATCATTGACTCAACAAGAAGAAAAAGTCCTATGCTAATTAAGACTCTCAAAATACTCCAAAACTCTCTGTGCTGTTTACAGTTGAGAGGCAGTAAACAATCTTGTGCCTAGTGGCAGCAGTATGGATAATCCTGTCACACAAGCTGGTCTGTCAGCAGAGAGGTTTGACCTAAAATATCCTTGTCCACCCAGAGCAGGGAATTAGCAGCAATTTTTGACACAACAAATGAAGAACCCTTCACCAATATAATTCCTAACCAACTATACTAATAATTTCTAACTCCCCAAAATAATTTGCCTTTAGTAAGTCTAAAACATCTCATGCCTCTCAGGTTGGGAGGCTGTAAACAATCACATGTGGCCCGGACAAACCTATAAAGGTGGGCTAGATAACCTTCAGAGGAGTCGGCAAGCTGAAACACTCTTGTCATGCCCAAGAATATTTATTGCCTTGAAGCTGCACGTTTACTTCTTCTCCGAGAGAAACAGTTATGGGGGAGAGCCCCCGTAAAGTCAGAAGTGTAGGTGAGAGCATAAAACAGACTCTGGTTTTGGGGTTCGATGCTCGGGAACAGGGGGGTTACCTGAGGCTTGATCACGCCTTTGCGCATGCCAAGCCTCCTTCCTCATACCTTTGCCATAGGCGGAATTCCTCACGCTGGTCCCCGGAAGGAAAGGATCCCTCATCTCGAGCGACGAGGCGAAACGCGCCTCCTGTGGATGTAGGGGGGACCATCTTGCTTATTCTCGAGTGGAGACGGGTATGTCGGGGAACTTCTTGAGTTGCAGCAAGGGTGTAAAGTACCTTTTGGAAGTTCAGAGGTTAGGTGTGATTAGCTCGAGACACCTCAGTGAAATGGCCTCATCTCGCCTGGAGGGAGAACTCCTGGATTTTCTCGAGTTGCGGCAGGTGCTCTCGACTTACGATGGGACCTCAGGGCCAGCTCTGGTGGCCTCAGGAAAGCCAGTCCCATTCAAGTTTCTAGGGGCTCTCAGGATTCCTCTCCTGTCGATGCGGGCCTAAGACTTGTGTGAAGTCGGGCTGGAACCTGAAGATTCCTCTCCAGTGCTGACATGGATCTTGGGTACTTCTGAGTCTCCCTAGGGAGTCAGTCCTCGTCTCGAGTGGGCATGCACGTGCGCTTTCCTCCTGAGCGGTAGCAGCAGTGTCACGCTTCCCGTCGCGTGGATCAAGGGATCTGTGCTTTCCTCTAGGCTTTCCCATGAGCTTTCCACAGGCTGTCCACATGCCACCTTGTGTGAGACGATCCTCGCGTGAAAGTCATGGCAGTGCAGGGAAAACAGGTTCCTCTGGAATGGACTGAGACATCTGGGAACTCTTGAATGGTGGCACGACCTGGAGTTCTCTGCCTTTCCTGTGGAGAGCACTTCTCTTGAGATGCGACGGAACGCCAGGAATTCTTTCCGACACGCAGGGAAAGGATCCTCCTCTCTAGATACGAGGCGGAAACGGGCTCCTCTGGATGTGGGTGGACCTCGTGCTTCATCTCGAGTGGAGACGGTATGTTGGTGATCTTCTTGACTTGCGCAGGGTGTCAAAGACCTTTGGAAGTTCCAGAGTTAGGTGTGATTAGCCTCGAGATGCCTCAGGGAAATGGCCTCATCTCGCTGGAGGGGAGAACTCCTGGATTATCTTGAGTTGGAGCAGGTGCTCTCGTCTTAGCATGGGACTCAGGGACCGCTCCTGTGCCTCAGAAAAGCCAGTGCCATGGGAGTTGCTAGGGGCTCTCAGGATTCCTCTCACGTCGATGCGGGCCTAAGACCTGTGTGGAGAGCCCGAGCGAGGCGCGCGGAGCGTTTCGGTTCTCAGTGCCTGGGGCACCGTGTGTGGTGTGAGGCTGCGCGGAGCCTCTACACTGAAGGTGCGAGAGGTTGGCAGCTTCGATTGAAGCACATCGAGCGGCGACAGCAGTGAAGTCATGAGCGACAGCGCGAGGAGAACTACGGCGAGGGAATCCCGTTCTGCTTCCAGAAGCGGAAGTGCTCATGGATCTGGGAAATCTGCAAGTCATACCCCTGCAAGGTCTCGCTCCAAGGAAGATTCCAGGCGTTCCAGATCAAAGTCCAGGTCCAGATCGGAATCTAGGTCTAGATCCAGAAGAAGTTCTCGGAGGCATTATACAAGGTCACGATCTCGGTCCCGGTCCCATAGAAGATCTCGTAGCAGATCTTACAGCAGAGATTATCGAAGACGGCATAGCCACAGTCATTCTCCCATGTCTACTCGCTGCGTCATGTTGGGAATCGGCAAATCCTGATCCTAACTGTTGTCTTGGAGTATTTGGATTGAGCTTGTATACTACAGAAAAGATCTAAGAGAAATGTTCTCTAAATATGGCCCAATTGCTGATGTATCTATTGTATATGACCAGCAGTCTAGACGTTCAAGAGATTTGCCTTTGTATACTTTGAAAATGTAATGATGCCAAGGAAGCAAAGAGCGTGCAATGGAATGGAGCTTGATGATGTAGGATCAGAGTTGACTTCTCCATAACGAAAAGACCACATACTCCAACAGCAGGAATTTACATGGGGAGACCTACCTATGCAGCTCACGCCGTCGAGATTACTATGACAGAGGATATGATCGAGGCTATGATGATCGGGACTATTACAGCAGATCGTACAGAGGAGGAGGAGGAGGAGGAGAAGGATGGAGAGCTGCTCAAGACAGGATCAGAAATACAGAAGACGGTCACCTTCTCCTACTATAGTCGTGGGAGGATACAGATCACGTTCCAGATCTCGATCATACTCACCTCATCGCTATAAAGCATGAAGATGAAGACTTTCTGAAACCTGCCCTAGAGTTGGGATATTGTTTGTGGACAATATTTTTTATTGTCTCCTGTTTAAAAAGTGAACAGTGCCTGGTGAAGTTAGTGACTTTTACACCTTTTATGATGACTACTTTTGGTGGAGTTGAAATGCTGTTTCATTCTGCATTTGTGTAGTTCGGTGCTTTGTTCAAAGTTAAGTGTTTTCAGAAAGTATGTTTTACATGTATTTTTTTACAGTCTAAAATTTTGACTGCTGAGAAGTTTCTATTGTACAGAACTTCATTTAAATGGTTTTTCTACTGAATACAGGGTATTCTGAAGATTGAAGCCTGTGTGTAAAATGCTACCAAATGGCAAAAAGCAACAATAACGTTTGGTTTTTACTTTTTTTCTAACATATCAATGCTTAGGAGAACTGTTCTGATTAGATTGTCAGTAGTTAAATTAAAGAAAAAAATGCCCGTTTTCCTCGAGTCCATGAAACATACCATACTTAATATACCTGCAGTTAAGTGATAAAAATTACGCTCTGTAACTCTATAACTGCTAGTGTTAAAAACTAAAGATCTTTCAATACAGCAAATGCTTAATGCTTATATAAATGTGACTTTGACAGCCTTTATGTAATCTGTATTATACATAGCAGGGAATAAGATGAGTTGCACAATGTATGCCTTAAAAAGGCTATTTCTTAAAGCTGTTAGAAGGGGATAATGGTATTTCAATTAGTAATCAGCAAGTGAAAATAATATTCCACAAATGTACTCTTGTTCTCCTAGCTTTTAAGACTATATGGAAAACTGGGTGCTTCAGAGTTTTGAGAAAAAGAAGGGAACACTACACCTGTGTTGTGGATGATCTGAAGACTTTGCCTGTTCATTTTTTAAAATACTAATTTCAGGTTCTTTGCTTACCAAAGGAGGCCCAATTTCACTCAAAATTTTGAGAACTGTGTTTAAATAAATGCAAAGAAAGAGTAAAAAGGAAAGAAAAAAAAAAGACCTTGCGAGGAGTTGGGGCAGGAACCTGAGGATTCCTCTACAGTGCTGACATGGATCTTGGGGTAGCTCTGGAGCCCCCCCAGGGAAGTCAGTCTTCGTCTCGAATGGGGGCATGCACGTGCGCTTTCCTCCCGAGCTGTAGCAGCAGTGTCACGCTTCCGGTCGCGTGGATCAAGTGATCTGTGGCTTTTCCTCCAGGCTTTACCACGAGGCTATCCCAGAGGGCTGTCCCACATGCCCCGAGGTGTGAGTCAACCTCGGCGTGAAAGTCGAGGCAGTGCAGGGAAAACAGTTCCTCTGGAATGGACTGAGACATCTAGGGGACTCTTGGAATGGTGGCACGACTCTGGAGTTCCTCTCGCATTTTCCTGTGGAGAGCACCTCCACTTGAGATGCGACGGAACGCCGGGAATTCTTTCCCAACGAAGCAGGGAAAGGATCCCACATCTCGAGCTACGAGGCGGAAAGGGGCTCCTCTGGATGTGGGCGGGACCCTCGTGCTTCCTATCGAGGGAGACGGGTATGTCAGGGAACTTCTTGAGTGGCAGCAAGGGTGTGAAGGACCCTTTGGAAGTTCCAGAGGTTAGGTGTGATTAGCCTCTAGACGCCTCAGCGGAAATGGGCCTCATCTGGCCTGGAGGGGAGAACCTCCTGGATTTTCTCAAGTTGCGGCAGGTGCTCTCGACTTACGACGGGGACCTCAGGGACCCGCTCTGGTGGCTTCAGGAAAGGACAGTCCCCATGCGAGTTGCTCGGGGCCTCTCGGGATTCCTCTCCCGTCGATGCCGGTGCTTAAGACCATGCGTGGAGTCGGTGCCGGAACCTGAGGATTCCTCTCCAGTGCTGACATGGATTTTGGGGTACTTCTGGAGTTTTCCGCGGGTAGTCCGTCCTCGTCTCGAGTGGGGGCATGCACGTACGCTTTCCTCCCGAGCTGTAGCAGCAGTGTCACGCTTCCCTTTGCGCGGATCAAGGGATCTGTGGGTTTCCCTCGGCTTTCCCATGAGGCTTTCCCACGAGGCTTTCCCGTAGGGCTGTCCCGCGTGCCACCGTGGTGTGTCTCGATCCTCGGTTTGAAAGTCGAGGCAGTGCAGGGAAAAACAGGATTCCCTGGAATGGACTGAGACTTCTGGGGGGCTCTGGGAATGGTGGCATGACCCTGGAGTTCCTCTCGCCTTTCCCCTGGAGAGCGCCTCCTCTTGAGATGCGACGGGAACGCCGGGAATTCTCTCCCGAACACGAAGGTAAAGGATACCTCCTCTCGAGCTAGGAGGCGGAAACGGGGCTCATCTGGATGTGGGCCGGACTCTCGTGCTTCCTCTGGAGTGGAGATGGGCATGTCGGGGAACTTGTTGAGTTGCAGCAAGGGTGTGAAGGACCCTTTGGAATTTCCAGAGGTTAGGTGTGATTCGCCTCCAGACGCCTCAGCGGAAATGGGCCTCATCTCGCCTGGAGGGAGAACCTCCTGGATTTTCTCGAGTTGCGGCAGGTGATCTCGACAAACGACGGGGACCACAGGGACCCGCTCTGGTGGCCTCAGCAAAGGCCAGTCCCCGTGCGAGTTGCTAGGGGCTTCTCGGGATTCCTCTCCTGTCGATGCCGGGGCCTAAGACCTTGTGTGGAGTCGGTGGCGGAACCTGAGGATTCCTCTCCAGTGCTGACATGGATCTTGGGGTACTTCTGGAGTCTCCCCAGGGGAGTCAGTCCTTGTCACGAGTTGGGGCATGAACGTGCGCTATCCTCCCGAGGAGTAGCAGCAGTGTCACTCTTCCCTTCGCATGAATCAAGGGATCTGTGGCTTTCCCTCTTGGCTTTCCCATCAGGCTTTCCCACAGGGCTGTCCCACGGGCCACCGTGGTGTGAGTCGATCCTCGGCTTGAAAGTCGAGGCTTTGCAGGGAAAACAGGTTTCCCTGGAATGGACTGAGACATCTGGGGGACTCTGGGAATGGTGGCACAACCCTGGAGTTCCTCTCGCCTTTCCTGTGGAGAGTGCCTCCTCTTGAGATGCGACGGGAACGCCAGGAATTCTCTCCCGACCACGCAGGGAAAGGATCCCTCCTCTCGATCTAGGAGGCGGAAACGGCGCTCCTCTGGATGTTGGCAGGACTCTCGTGCTTCCTCTCGAGTGAAGACGGGTATGTCCGGGAACTTCTTGAGTTGCAGCAAGGGGGTGAGGACCCTTTGGAAGTTCCAGAGGTTAGGTGTCATTTCCTTGACACGCCTCAGCGGAAATGGGCCTCATCTCGACTGGAGGGGAGAACCTCCTGGATTTTCTCGAGTTGCGGCAGGTGCTCTCGACTTACGCCGGGGACCTCAGGGACCCGCTCTGGTGGCCTCAGGAAAGGCCAGTCCCCTGCGAGTTGCTCGGGGGCCTCTCGGGATTCCTCTCCCGACGATGCCGGGGCCTAAAATCTTGTGTGGAGTCGGTTCCGGAAGCTGAGCATTCTTCTCCAGTGCTGACAAGGATCTTGGGGTAGTTCTTAAGTCTCCCCAGGGAAGTCAGTCCTCGTCTCGAGTGGGGGCATGCACATGTACTTTCCTCCCGAGCTGTAGCAGCAGTGTCACGCTTCCCTTCGCGTGGATCAAGGGATCTGTGGCTTTCCCTCGAGGCTTTCCCACGAGGCTTTGCCACAGGGCTGTCCCACGTTCCACCGTGGTGTGAGTCGATCCTTGGCTTGAAAGTCGAGGCAGTGCAGGGAAAACAGTTTTCCCTGGAATGGACTGAGACATTTGGGGGACTCTGGGAATGGTGGCACGACCCTGGAGTTCCTCTCGCTTTTCCTCTGGAGATCGCCTGCTCTTGAGATGCGAAAGGAACGCCTGGAATTCTTTCCCAACCACGCAGGGAAAGGATCCATCCTCTCGAGCTAAGAGGCGTAAACGGTGCTCCTCTGGATGTGGGCGGGACTCTCGTGCTTCCTCTCCAGTGGAGACGGTTATGTCGGGGAACTTCTTGAGTTGCAGCAAGGGTGTGAAGGACCCTTTGGAAGTTCCAGAGGTTAGGTGTGATTAACCTCGAGACGCCTCAGTGGAAATGGGCCTCATCTCGCCTGGAGGGGAGAACCTCCTGGATTTTTTCGAGTTGGGCAGGTGCTCTCGACTTACGAAAGGGACCTCAGGGACCCGTTCTGGTGGCCTCAGCAAAGGCCGGTCCCCATGCGAGATGCTTGGGGGCTTCTCGTTATTCCTCTACCTTCGATGTCGGGGGCCTAAGACCTTGTGTGGAGTTGGTGCCGAAATCTGAGGATTCATCTGCAGTGCTGACATGGATCTTGGGGTACTTCAGGAGTCTCCCCAGGGAGTCAGTGCTCGTCTCGAGTGGGGGCATGCAGTTCGATACCTCCCGAGCTGTAGCAGCAGTGTCACGCTTCCCGTCGAGTAGATCAAGGGATCTGTGGCTTTCCCTCGAGGCTTTCCCATGAGGCTTTCCCACAGGACTGTCCCACGTGCCACCGTGGTGTGAGTCGATCCTCGGCTTGAAAGTCGAGGCAGTGCAAGGAAAACAGTTTCCCTGGAATGGACTGAGACATCTGGGGGCTCTGGGAATGGTGGCACGACCCTGGAGTTCCTCTCGCCTTTCCTGTGGAGAGTGCCTCCACTTCAGATGTGACGGGAACGCCGGGAATTCTTTCCCGACACGCAGGGAAAGGATCCTCCTCTCGAGCTAGAGGCGAAATCGGGGCTCCTCTGGATGTGGGCCGGACTCTCGTGCTTCCTCTCGAGTGGAGACGGGTATGTCGGGGAATGAGTTTTAGAAAGGGTGTGAAGGACCCTTTGGAATTTCCAGAGGTTAGGTGTGATTAGCCTCGAGACGCCTCAGCGGAAATGGGCCTCATCTCGCCTGGAGGGGAGAACCTCCTGGATTTTCTCGAGTTGCGGCAGGTGTCTCGACTTACGACGGGGACCTCAGGGACCCGTTCTGGTGGCCTCAGGAAAGGCCAGTCCCATGCGAGTTGCTCGGGGGCCTCTCGGGATTCCTCTCCATCGAGGCCGGGGCCTAAGACCTTGTGTGGGAGTCGGTGCCGGAACCTGAGGATTCCTCTGCAGTGCTGACATGGATCTTGGGGTACTTCTGGAGTCTCCCCAGGGGAGTCAGTCCTCGTCTCGAGTGGGGCATGCACGTGCGCTTTCCTCCCGAGCTGTAGCAGCAGTGTCACGCTTCCCTTCGCGTGGATCAAGGGATCTGTGGCTTTCCCTCGAGGCTTTCCCAACAGGCTTCCCACGTGCCACCGTGGTGTGAGTCGATTCTCGGCTTGAAAGTCGAGCAGTGCAGGAAAACAGGTTTCCCTGGAATGGACTGAGACATCTGGCGAATCTGGGAATGGTGGCACGACCCTGGACTTCCTCTCGCTTTCCTGTGGAGAGAG
>NW_017195263.1:0-8996 GCF_001704415.2 Capra hircus
GCGGGACTCCGCTCCAGCGGTCTTCTGCTTGGAAAAGAGGCCAGGGGCGCTGCCCCTTGAGAATGAGATGTTGATCCGACCACAGGGACCGAGGGCCAAACGTACCGCTTGAGGTGCTGGAGGAGCCGGACGAAGCCATGGTGGGAGAGGCACACGGGCACGCTGCAGACTGCTGGCCGAGTGGGCGGGGACCCAGCAGCTCAGGACTCTGGAGAACGGGAGGCGTCTCCGCCACCATTGACGTCAATAGGGTTTGGTGGGTAGATGGAGGGGCCGCCCCTGGCCTCTTTCCAAGCAGAGACCCTGGACGGAGGTCCCGTGGACGAGTGGGGCTTTTCCCCGGGCACGGCTGTGCCCTGGACCGCCAAGATCCCCGTTGGGGTGGGCGGGCAGTTCGGGGGCTTTGGTTTGTGGCCCTCCCTCGCAGCGGGGGGTGGGTTCAACCCCGGTGGATCAATCAGGGGCCCTCAGCAGTGCCAAGGGAACTCACCGCCCAGGAACACCCCTAGGTCCCTTTGAATTGGCCACCAACGCCCCTTTCCCAGCCTGCCTTGCTCTGAGATTTCCCGCCTTTTTCACATTCCACAGGTCCCTGGTCCTCGACTGTCCCCCGCTGGCTCCTCCGAGGCATTCCGGGACACCAGGACGCTCTCTCCAGCGCCTCCACCTAGATCCCTCGCTGTCCTCGCCTCCGTTTCCCCCATGCCCCCTCCCCAACTCCTCCGTGGGCTCTTGGCATCCTTTCCCTACAGCAGTCCCAGAGTGCCACCCCGAGGGCTTTGAGTTGCCTGGAGCCCAAGGCTCCGGCCAGAGACCTGAGGGGCCAGCGTCTGGACTGGCAGCTAATGCCATTTGGGGCTTTTCTCACGTGGAGCCTGAGGCCCGCACCTCCGCGGGCAACCCCCAGCGCGAGTGCCCTGGAGATACCCGCCCAAGGGGACAGTGTATCCCCTACTGTGGGGAAGGAGGTTCCTGTTTTCCCTGCACTGGTTCGACTTTCACGCCGAGGATCGACTCACACCATGGTGGCAAGTGGAATAGCCTTGTGGGAAAGCCTCATGGGAAAGACTCCAGGGAAAGACACAGATTCCTTGATCCACGAGAAGGGAAGCGTGACACTGCTGCTACCGCTCGGGAGGAAAGCGCACGTGCATGACCCCACTCGAGCCGAGGACTGACGCAAGCTTGGGAGACTCCAGAAGTACGCCAAGATCCATGTCAGCACTGGAGAGGAATCCTCAGGTTCCGGTCCCGACTCCACACAAGGTCTTAGGCCCGGCATCGACCGGGAGAGGAATCCTGAGAGGCCCCCTAGCACCTCGCATGGGGACTGGCCTTTCCTGAGGTCACCAGAGCGGGTCCCTGAGGTCTCCGTCGTAACTCGAGAGCACCTGCCACAACTCGAGAAAATCCAGGAGGTTCTCCCCTCCAGGCGAGATGAGGCCCATTTCCGCTGAGGCGTCTCGAGGCTAATCACACCTAACCTCTGGAACTTCCAAAGGGTCCTTCACACCCTTGCTGCAAGTCAAGAAGTTCTCCGACATACCCATATCCACTCGAGAGGAAGGACGAGGTTCCCGCCCATATCCAGCGGAGCCCCGTTTCCGCCTCGTAGCTCGAGAAGAGGGATCCTTTCCCTTTGTCGTCGGGAAAGAATTCCCGGCCTTCCCGTCGCATCTCAAGAGGAGGCGCTCTCCACAGGAAAGACGAGAGGAACTCCAGGGCCTTGCCAGCATTCCAAGAGTCCCCCAGATGTCTAAGTCCATTCCAGAAGAAACTGTTTTCCCTGCACTGCCTCGACGTTCACGCCGAGGATCGACTCACACCACCGTGGCACGTGGGACAGCCCTGTTGGAAAGCCTCGTGGGAAAGCCTCAATGGAAAGCGACAGATCCCTTGATCCACACGTCGGCAAGCGTGACACTGCTGCTGCAGGTCGTGAGGAAATGGCAGGTGCATGCCCCCACACGAGATGAGGACTGACTCCCCTGGTGAGACTCCAGAAGTACGGAAAGATTCATGTCAGCACTGGAGAGGCATCCTCAGGGTCTGGCCCCGACTCCACACAAGGTCTTAGGCACCGGCATCGATGGGAGAGGAATCCCTAAAGGCCCCCTGGTAACTCGCATGGGGACTGGCCTTTCCTGAGGCCACCAGAGCGGGTCCCTGAGGACCCGTCGTAACTCGAGAGCACCTGCCGCAACTGGGTAAAATCCAGGAGGTTCTCCCCTCCAGGCGGGATGAGGCCCATTTCCTCTGAGGTGTCTGGAGGCTCATCACACCTAACCTCTGGAAATTAAAAAGGGTCCTTGCTGCAACTCAAGAAGTTCCCCGACATACCCGTCTCCACACGAGAGGAAGCACGAGGGTCCCGCCCACATTCAGAGGAACCCCGTTTCCGAGATGAAGGATCCTATCCTGCTTAGTCAGGAAAGATTTTTCGGCGTTCCCATGGCATCTCAAGAGCAAGGGTTCTCAATAGGAAAGGCAAGAGGAACTCCAGGGTCGTGCCACCATTTCAAGAGTCCCCCAGATGTCTCAGTCCATTTTAGAGGAACCCGTTTTCCCAACACTGCCTCAACTTTCACGCCGAGGATCCACTCACACCATGGTGGCATGTGGGACAGCCCTGTGAGAAAGCCTCGAGGGAAAGCCACAGATCCCTTGATCCCCGGGACGGGAAGCGTGACACATCTGCTACACTGTCCCTGAGGTCACGGTCGTATGTCGAGAGTACCTGCCGCAACTCGAGAAAATCCAGGAGGTTCTCTGCTCCAGTCGAGATGAGGCCCATTTTCTCTGCGGCGTCTCGAGAGTAATCACAACTAAACTCTGGAACTTCCAAAGTGTCCTAAACACCCTTGCTAAAACTCAAGAAGTTCCCCGACATACCCGTCTCCACTCCAGAGGAAGAACGAGGGTCCGGCAACCGCCAGAGGAGCTCCGTTTCCTCCTCCAAGCTCGAGATGAGGGATCCTTCCCTGCTTCCTCGGGAAAGAATTCCCGACGTTTCGACGCATCTCAAGAGGAGGCGAGCTGCACAGGAAAGGCGAGAGGAACTCATGGGTCGTGCCACCATTCCAAGAGTCCCCCAGATGTCTCAGTCCATTCCAGAGGATCCTGTTTTCCCTGCACTGCTTCGACTTTCACGCTGAGGATCGACTCACACCTGGTGGCACGTGTGACAACCCTGTGGGAAAGCCTCGTGGGAAAGCCTCCAGGGAAAGCCACAGATCCCTTAATCCACGCGACAGGAAGCATGACACTGCTGCTACAGCACGGGAGGAAAGTGCACGTGCATGCCCCTACTCGAGACGAGAACTGACTCCCCTGGGGAGACTCCAGAAATACCCCAAGATGCATGTCAGCCCTGGAGAGGAATCCTCAGGTTCCGGCCCCGACTCCACACAAGGTCTTAGGCCCTGGCATCGACGGGAGAGGAATAGCGACAGGACCTCTAGCAACTCACATGGGGACTGGCCTTTCCTGAGGTAACCAGAGCGGGTCCATGAGGTCCCCGTCGTAAGTCGAGAGCACCTGCCGCAACTCGGTAAAATCCAGGAGGTTCTCACATGCAGGTGAGATGAGGCCCGTTTCCACTGATGTGTCTCCAGGCTAATCACACGTGAACTCTGGAACTTCTAAAGAGTCTTTCACAGTCATGCTGCAACTAAAGAAGTTCCCCGACATACCCGTCTCCACTCAAGAGGAAGCACGAGGGTCCCGGCCACATCCAGAGGAGCTCCGTTTCCGGCTCGTTGCTCGAGAGGAGGGATCCTTTCCCTGTGTGGTTGGGAATGAATTCCCGGCGTTCCCGTCCCATCTCAAGATGAGGCGCTCTCCACAGGAAAGGCGAGAGGAACTCAAGGGTCGTGCCACCATTCGCAGCGTCCCCCAGATGTCTCAGTCCATTCCAGGGAAACCTGTTTTCCCTGCACTGCCTTGACTTTCTAGCCGAGGATCGACTCACACCACGGTGGCACGTGGGACAGCCCTGTGGGAAAGCCTCGTGGGAAAGCCCCGTGGGAAAGCCTCGTGGGAAAGTCTCTAGGGAAAGCCACAGATCCCTTGATCCACGCGAATGGAAGCGTGACACTACTGCTACAGCTCTGGAGGAAATCGCACGTGCATGCCCCCACTCGAGACTACGACTGACTCCCCTGGGGAGACTCCAGAATTACCCCAAGATCCATGTCAGCACTGGAGAGGAATCCTCAGGTTCCTGCACCGGCTCCACACAAGATCTTAGGCCCCTGCATCGACGGGAGAGGAAGCCCGAGAGGCCCCCGAGCAACTCCCATGGGGACTGGCCTTTCCTGACGCAACCACAGCGGGTCCCTGAGCTTCCCGTCTTAAGTCGAGAGCACCTGCAGCAACTCGAGAAAATCCAGGAGATTGTGCCCTCCAGGCGAGATGAGGCCCATTTCCGCTGAGGCGTCTCGAGGCTAATCACACCTCACCTCTGGAACTTCCAAAGGGTCCTTCACACCCTTGCTGCAACTCAAGAAGTTCCCCGATATACCCGTCTTCACTCGAGAGGAAGCACGAGAGTCCCGCCTACATCCAGAGGAGCCCGGTGTCCGCCTCCAAACTCGAGAGGAGGGATCCTTTCCCTGCGTGGTCGGGAAAGAATTCCCGGCATTTCCGTCGCATCTCAAGGGGAGGCGCTCTCCACAGGAAAGGCGAGAGGAACTCCAGGGTCGTGCAACCGTTCCCAGTGTCCCCCAGATGTCTCAGTCCATTCCAGGGAAACCTGTATTCCCTGCACTGCCTCCACTTTCAAGCCGAGGATCGACACACACCACGGTGGCACGTGGGACAGCCCTGTGGGAAAGCCTCGTGGGAAAGCCTCGAGGGAAAGCCACAGATCCCTTGATCCACGCGAAGGGAAGTGCGACACTGCTGCTACAGCTCGGAAGGAAAGCGCACGTGCATGCACCCACTCGAGACGAGGACTGACTCCCCTGGGGAGACTCCAGAAGTACGCCAAGATCCATGTCAGCACTGGAGAGGAACCCTCAGGTTCCGGCACTGACTCCACACAAGGTTTTAGGCCCCACCTTCGACGGGAGAGGAAACACGAGAGGCCCCCGTGAAGCAACCGAGCAACTCGCATGGGGACTGGCCTTTCCTGAGGCCACCAGAGCGGGTCCCTGAGGTCCCCGTCGTAAGTAGAGAGCACCTGCCACAACTCGAGAAAATCCAGGAGGTTCTCCCCTCCAGGTGAGATGAGGCCCATTTCCGCTGAGGCGTCTCGAGGCTATTCACACCTACACTCTGGAACATCCAAATGGTCCTTCACACCCTTGCTGCAACTCAAGAAGTTCCGCAACATTCCCGTCTCCACTCGAGAGGAAGCACGAGAGTCCCGCCTACATCCAGAGGAGCCCCGTTTCCGCCTCCTAGCTCTAGAGGAGGGATCCTTTCCCTGCGAGGTCGGGAAAGAATTCCCGGCATTTCCGTCGCATCTCAAGAGGAGGCGCTCTCCACAGGAAAGGCGAGAGGAACTCCAGGGTCGTGCCACCATTCCCAGAGTCCCCCAGATGCCTCAGTCCATTCCAGGGAAACCTGTTTTCCCTCTACTGCCTCGACTTTCAAGCCGAGGATCGACTCACACCACGGTGGCACGTGGGACAGCCCTGTGGGAAAGCCTCGAGGGAAAGCCTCGTGGGAAAGCCTCGAGGGAAAGAAAAAGATCCCTTTATCCACGCGAAGGGAAGCGGGACACTGCTGCTACAGCTCGGGAGAAAAGAGCACGTGCATGCCCCCACTCGAGACGAGGACTGACTGCCCTGGGGAGACTCCAGAAGTACCCCAAGTTCCATGTCAGCACTGGAGAGGAATCCTCAGGTTCCGGCACCGACTCCACACAAGATCTTAGGCCCCGGCATCGATGGGAGAGGAATCCCGAGAGGCCCCCGAGCAACTCGCATGGGGACTGGCCTTTCCTGAGGCCACTAGAGCGGGTCCCTGAGGTCCCCATCATAAGTCGAGAGCACCTGCCGCAACTCGAGAAAATACAGGAGGTTCTCCCCTCCAGGCGAGATGAGGCCCATTTCCGCTGAGGCGTCTCGAGGCTAATCAATTCTAACATCTGGAACTTCCAAAGGGTCCTTCACACCCTTGCTGCAACTCAAGAAGTTCCCCGACATAACCGTCTCCACTTGAGAGGAAGCACGAGAGTCCCGGCCACATCCAGAAGAGCCCCGTTTCCGTCTCCTAACTCGAGAGGTGGGATCCTTTCCCTGCGTGGTCGGGAAAGAATTCCCGGCGTTCCCGTCGCATTTCAAGAGGAGGCGCTCTCCACAGGAAAGGCGAGAGGAACTCCAGGGTCGTGCCACCATTCACAGAGTCAACCAAATGTCTCCGTCCATTCCAGGGAAACCTGTTTTCCCTGCACTGCCTCGACTTTCAAGCTGAGGATCGACTCACACCACAGTGGCACGTGGGACAACCCTGTGGGAAAGCCTCGTGGGAAAGCCACAGATCCCTTGATCCACGCGAAGGGAAGGGTGTCACTACTGCTACAGCACGGGAGGAAAGCGCACGTGCGTGCCCCCACTCGAGACGAGGACTGACTCCCCTGGGGAGACTCCAGAAGTACCCC
The DNA here is from genome assembly GCF_001704415.2 of Capra hircus. NCBI lineage: Eukaryota > Metazoa > Chordata > Mammalia > Artiodactyla > Bovidae > Capra > Capra hircus. The sequence continues at coordinate 6,608 of NW_017195263.1, forward strand.
AAGATCCATGTCAGCACTGGAGAGGAATCCTCAGGTTCCGGCACTGACTCCACACAAGGTCTTAGGCCCCGGCATCGACGGGAGAGGAATCCCGAGAGGCCCCCGAGGAACTCGCAAGGGGAATGGCCTTTCCTGAGGCCACCAGAGCGGGTCCCTGAGGTCCCCGTCGTAAGTCGAGAGCACCTGCCCCAACTCGAGAAAATCCAAGAGATTCTCCCCTCCAGGCGAGATGAGGCCCATTTCCGCATAGGCGTCTCGAGGCTATTCTCACCTAACCTCTGGAACTTCCAACGGGTCCTTCACACCCTTGCTGCAACTCAAGAAGTTCCCCGACATACCCGTCTCCACTCGAGACGAAGCACGTGAGTCCCGCCTACATCCAGAGGAGCCCCGTTTCCGCCTCCTAGCTCGAGAGGGGCGATCCTTTCCCTGCGTGGTCGGGAAAGAATTCCCGGCGTTCCCGTCGCATCTCAAGAGCAGGCGCTCTCCACAGGAAAGGAGAGAGGAACTCCAGGGTCGTGCCACCATTCCCAGAGTCCCCCAGATGTCTCAGTCCATTACAGGGAAACCTGTTTTCCCTGCACTGCGTCGACTTTCAAGACGAGGATCGACTCACACCACAGTCGCACGTGGGACAGCCCTGTGGGAAAGCCTCGTGGGAAAGCCTCGTGGGAAAGCCTCGAGGGAAAGCCACAGATCCATTCATACACCAGAAGGGAAGCGTGACACTGCTCCTACAGCTCGGGAGGAAAGCGCACGTGCATGCCCCCACTCGAGACGAGGACTGACTCCCCTGGGGAGACTCCAGAAGTACCCCAAGATCCACGTAAGCACTGGAGAGGAATCCTCAGGTTCCGGCACCGACTCCACACAATATCTTAGGCCCCTGCATCGACGGGAGAGGAATCCCGAGAGGTCCCCGAGCATCTCGCATGGGGACTGGCCTTTCCTGAGGCCACCAGAGCGGGTCCCTGAGGTCCCCGTCGTAAGTCGAGAGCACCTGCCGCAACTCGAGAAAATCCAGGAGGTTCTCCCATCCAGGCGAGATGAGGCCCATTTTCGCTGAGGCGTCTTGAGGCTAATCACACCTACCTCTGGAACTTACAAAGGGTCTTTCACACCCTTGCTGCAACTCAAGAAGTTCCCCCGACATAACCGTCTCCACTCGAGTGTAAGCACGAGAGTCCCGCCCACATCCAGAGGAGCCCCGTTTCCGCCTCCTAGCTCGAGAGGAGGGATCCTTTCCCTGCGTGGTCGGGAAAGAATTCCCGGCATTTCCGTCGCATCTCAACAGGAGGCGCTCTCCACAGGAAAGGCGAGAGGAACTCCAGGGTCGTGCCACCAATTCCCAGAGTCCTCCAGATGTCTCAGTCCATTCAGGGAAACCTATTTTCCCAGCACTGCATCGACTTTCAGGCCGAGGATCGACTCACACCACGGTGGCACGTTGGGACAGCCCTGTGGGAAAAGCCTCGTGGAAGCCTCGTGGGAAAGCCCTCGTGGGAAAGCCTCCGAGGGAAAGCCACAGATCCTTGATCCACGCGAAGGGAAGCGTGACACTGCTGCTACAGCTCGGGAGGAAAGCGCACGTGCATGCCCCCACTCGAGACGAGGACTGACTCCCCTGGGGAGACTCCAGAAGTACCCCAAGATCCATGTCAGCACTGGAGGAATCCTCAGGTTCCGGCACCGACTCCACACAAGATTTAGGCCCGGCATCGACGGAGAGGAATCCCGAGAGGCCCCGCGCAACTCGCATGGGACTGGCCTTTCCTGAGGGCCACCAGAGCGGGTCCCTGAGGTCCCCCTCGTAAGTCGAGAGCACCTGCCGCAACTTGAGAAAATACATTAGGTTCTCCCTCCAGGCGAGATGAGGCCATTTCCGCTGAGGCGTCTCCAGGCTAATCACTTCTAATATCTGAACTTCCAAATGGTCTTTCACACCATTGCTGCAACTCAAGAAGTTCCCCGACATACCCGTCTCCACTTGAGAGGAAGCACGAGAGTCCGGCCACATCCAGAGGAGCCCCGATTCCGTCTCCTAACTCGAGAGGTGGGATCCTTTCCCTGCGGTCGGGAAAGAATTCCCGGCGTTCCCGTCGCATCTCAAGAGGAGGCGATCTCCACAGGAAAGTCGAAGGAACTCCAGGGTCGTGCCACCATTCCCAGAGTCAACCAGATGTCTCCGTCCATTCAGGGAAACCTGTTTTCCCTGCACTGCCTCGACTTTCAAGCGAGGATCGACTCACACCACGGTGGCACATGGGACAGCTCTGTGGGAAAGCCTCGTGGGAAGCCTCGAGGGAAAGCCCCTCATCCCTTGATCACGCGAAGGGAAGCGTGACACTGCTGCCTACAGATCAGAAACCAAATGTGCATGCCCCCACTC
>NW_017195264.1:0-8996 GCF_001704415.2 Capra hircus
GGAGGCGCAAAAGAGGTTGCAGTGGTCGCCTTAAATAGATAACTTTTTAAAGGTTTGGTTTGTGTAGAGGGGGAGGGGCTCTCCAGGGCGTTCGGCCGCTGCGTCCTGTAAGCACCCTCCTTCCTCGGGAGGAAGAGGAGTCTCTCTCCTTTTGTTTGCCAATGGCAGAAAAAATACGATCTGCATAGAAGGTGGAGACCCACTACCATTTACCGCTATAGCCTCTCCCATAGGCTATCTAACAGCCTCATGACAGGGGTCCAGAACATTTGTAATCATATTTTACAGAGCAAAAGCATTTACAGGCCCATGCAAAGTATAGTAAGTTTTTAGCTGTTTTCCTACTCTCTCCCAGGTGTCTAAGTTAACAGTGCCTTCTTCTGGAAACCAGGGACACTGTTCTTGTACAAAGGAAAAAAATGAATGAATATTGAATTTTTAACTTTAATTCCTCGTTTAGTTAGTAACTGCAAGATTACTCTATAAAAAGCTGTCTTTCTTTTGATTCACTGTTACCCATGTCAGAAAATTAAGTCTTATAGAAAAGTCTACCTCAACAAAAGGTTTTACCTCTGGCGAGGGGGGTTTTGTTTTTAACCCTAGGATAGCAGGTTTCTTTCAACCTCTAGAGCACCAGGTTTCTCTTAAACCCTTGAACATTCCCACTCTTCCCTCACCCTGTCTATCCTACAGGGGGGTCGCGGCACCCTGACTGGGGTCCTAGCCGTCCCGAACACTCAACACAGGGGGAGTACCCGAAAGTACTCCGGGGGGAGTGATTAAGTCACTCGGGGGGAGCAAACAGAGAGTGCTCCGGGGGGAGCAACGGAGAGGGCTCCGGGGGGAGCAGCAGAGAGTGCTCCGGGGGAGCTTTTGCTCGCGAGGAACCTACCTTCGAATAGCCTGTTCCGGGCGCCACTTTGCCGGGGTCCTGGCCCGGTGGATCCAGGGAATTCGAAGGTGGACGGCGTTGGCGTGGAAAGACTTGTTTGTTTATTAATGTAAGATTAGATTAAGAAACTATAGTGTACTAAGAAGATTAAGTGGAGGAAGAGGGCTGAATAGCTTGGTTTACGCGGAAGGCCAATAAAATTCCAGACAAGGAATCTGCACCATCTACGTTGGGCCACCGGCGCCCGCTTGAATATCTAAGGGTGCCTCGCCTTAAGCTCCCTTTCGTGCGGGTCTTAACAGCGGGGCAAGTAAGTAGACCTGGCGAGCTCCGGGCCCCAGATGGAGATTCAGCCTGAAGTTAAAGTAAAGAGCAGAGAGAGGGAAGGGGAGAGAAGAGGAGAGAGAGAGACATGGGGGGAGCCAGAGTCCCAAGAAACCAGGCCGAGAGACTAGTTCGAGAAACTGGTCCGATCCTTTATTGTTCAGAAGGCCTTTTATACTTTTGATAAAACATGGAGATCAACGGGTAACACAGAATTATGTAGGCGTTCGCAGCCCAGACTCTTTCTATACATCATTTTGTATACAAAAGGTCTCAGGTGATTTACATTATCTTCTGGCCAAGAAGCTTGTTAACACTTTTTAGCTCTCTTCCTTAATGAATGTTGATTTTTGTTTCCCCCGAAGTGTTTTTCTTTAATTTGCATCTCCTTAAAGCATTAAAGTTACATCTCTATAGAACAAAGGTGCAGTGGGATATAACAAAGAAGGTACTTAACTCAAAGATCTAATGTTGCTAATACCAGGTCTACTACTTGTTTTTTTCTATATACCAACTATATCTAAAAATAAAGGATATGAAAATTGGCAGCAAGCATTGACTCAACAAATGAAACTTTTAATCAGTCCTATTCTAAAGATTTTGACTCTTCGGGAAGCCCCTACATTCCTAGGATGTTTTAAGCTTCCTGTGCCTCCTGCAGTCAGGAGGCCTCAAACAATCACACTCGCAGAGTCCTGCAGGCAGGCTAGAAAGCCATCGGAGGGGTTTTTTAGATTGAAACACTCTTTCAAATGCAGAAGACTGAAACCCTGAATTGACTTTTTCCAGAAAATGTCAGAAGAGTGGAAAAGCAGAGCACAAAAGCTGGCAGATTTTTGTTGGGGTACATGCTTAGGAATTTCCAGAGGGGTCCCTGAAGTCTGAGCACGCCTTGCGAATGTCAGCTTCCTTCCTCATGACCTTGTCACGGGCGGGATTCCTCACACTGGCTCCGGCAGCTTTCCCACAGGGCTGTCCCACGTGCCACCGTGGTGTGAGTCCATACTCGGCTTGAAAGTCGAGGCAGTGCAGGGAAAACAGGTTTCCCTGGAATGGACTGAGACATCTGGGGGACTCTGGGAATGTGGCACGACCCTGGAGTTCCTCTCGCCTTTCCTGTGGAGAGCGCCTCCACTTGAGATGCGACGGGAAAGCCGGGAATTCTTTCCCGACCACGCAGGGAAAGTATCCTCCTCTCTAGCTAGGAGGCGGAAACGGGTCTCCTCTGGATGTGGGCGGGACTCTCGTGCTTCCTGTCGAGTGGAGACGAGCATGTTGGGGAACTTCTTGAGTTGCAGCAAGGGTGTGAATGACCCTTTGGAAGTTCCAGAGTTTAGGTGTGATTAGCCTCGAGACCCCTCAGCGGAAATGGGCCTCATCTCGCCAGGAGAGGAGAACCTCCTGGATTTTCTCGAGTTGCAGCAGATGCTCTCGACTTACGACGGTGACATCAGGGACCCCTCTTGTGGCCTCACGAAAGGGAAGTCCCCATGCGAGTTGCTCATGGGTCTCTCGGGATTCGTCTCCCGTCGATGCCGGGACCTAAGATCTTGTGTGGAGTCTGTGCCAAAACCTGAGGATTCCTCTCCAGTGCTGACATGTATCTTGGGGTATTTCTGGAGTCTCCCCAGGGGAGTCAGTCCTCGTCTCGAGTCGGGGCATGCACGTGAGCTTTCCTCCGAGCTGTAGCAGCAGTGTTGAGCTTCCCTTTGCGAGGATCAAGGGATCTGTGGCTTTCCCTCGAGGCTTTCCCACGACGCTTTCCACGACGCTTTCCCACAGGACTGTCCCACCTGCCACCTTGGTGTGAGTCGAACCTCTTCTTGAAAGTCGAGGCAGTGCAGGGAAAACAGGTTTCCCTGGAATGGACTAAGACATCTGTGGGACTCTGGGAATGGTGGCACGACCCTGGAGTTCCTCTCGCCTTCCCTGTGGAGAGCGCCCCCTCTTGAGATGCGATGGAACGCGGGAATTCTTTCCCGACCACGCAGGGAAAGGATCCCTCCTCTCGAGCTAGGAGTCGGAAACGGGGCTCCTCTGGATGTGGGCGGAATCTCGTTCTTCCTCTCGAGTGGAGACTGGTATGTTGGTGATCTGCTTGAATTGCAGAAAGGGTGTGAAGGACCCTTTGGAAGTTCCAGATTTAGGTGTGATTAGCCTCGAGACACCTCAGCGGAAATGGGCCTCATCTCACCTGGAGAGGAGAACCTCCTGGATTTTCTAGAGTTGCGGCAGGTGCTCTCGACTTACAACGGGGACCTCAGGGACCCGCTGTGGTGGCGTCAGGAAAGGCCAGTCCCCATGCGAGTTGCTCGGGGGTCTCTCGGGATTACTCTCCCGTCGATGCCGGGGCCTAAGATCTAGTGTGGAGACGGTGCCGGACCTGAGGATTCCTCTCCAGTGCTGACATGGATCTTGGGGTACTTCTGGAGTCTCCCCAGGGGAGTCAGTCCTCGTCTCGAGTGGGGGCATGCACGTGCGCTTTCCTCCCCAGCTGTTGCAGCAGTGTCACGATTCCCTTCAAGTGGATCAAGGGATCTTGGCTTTCCCTCGAGGCTTTCCCGAGGCTTTCCCACAGGGCTCTCCCACGTGTCAACGTGGTGTGAGTCGATCCTCGGCTTGAAAATCGAGGCAGTGCAGGGAAAACAGGATTTCCTGGAATGGACTGAGACATCTGGGGGACGCTGGCAATGGTGGTACGACCCTGGAGTTCCTCTCGCCTTTCCTGTGGAGAGCGCCTCCTCTTGAGATGCAACGGGAACGCCGGGAATTCTTTCCCGAGCACGCAGGGAAAGGTTCCCTCCTCTCAGGCTAGGAGGCAGAAACGGGGCTCCTCTGGATGTGGGCGGGACTCTCGTGCTTCCTCTCGAGTGGAGACGGGTATGTCAGGGAACTTCTTGAGTTGCAGCAAGGGTGTGAAGGACCCTTTGGAAATTCCAGCGGTTAGGTGTGAATAGCCTCGAGACACCTCAGCGGAAATGGGGCCTCATCTCGCCTGGAGGGAGAACCTCCTGCATTTTCTCCAGTTGCGGCGGGTGCTCTCAACTTAAGACGGGGACCACAGGGGACCCTCTCTGGTGGCCTCAGGAAAGGCCAGTCCCCATGCGAGTTGCACGGGGGCCTCTCGGGATTCCTCTAACGTCGATGCTGGGGCCTAAGACCTTGTGTGGAGTCGGTGCCGGAACCTGAGGATTCCTCTCCCAGTGCTGACATGGATCTTGGGGTACTTCTGGAGTCTCCCCAGGGGAGTCAGTCCTCGTCTCCAGTGAGGGTTATTAACGGTGCGCTTTCCTCCCGAGCTGTAGCACCAGTGTCGCGATTACATTCGCCCTGGATCAAGGTATCTGTGGATTTCCCTCGAGGCTTTCCCACGAGGCTTTCCCACGACGCTTTCCCACAGGGCTGTCCTACGTACCACCGTGGTGTGAGTCGAGCCTCAGCTTGAAAGTCAAGGGAGTGCAGGGAAAACAGGTTTCCCTGGAATGGACTGAGACATCTGGGGGACTCTGGGAATGTGGCACGACCCTGGAGTTCCTCTCGCCTTTCCTGTGGAGGGCGCCACCTCCTGAGATGCGTCGGGAACGCCGGGCATTCTTTCCCGACCACACAGGGAAAGGATCCCCTCCTCTCGAGCTAGGAGGCGGAAACGGGGCTCCTCTGGATGTGGGCGGGACTCTCGTGCTTTCTCTCGAGTGGAGACGGGTATGTCGGCGAACTTCTTGAGTTGCAGATATGGTGTGAAGGACACTTTGGAAGTTCCAGAGGTTAGGTGTGATTAGCCTGGAGACACCTCAGCAGAAATGGGCCTCATCTCGCTTGGAGGGCAAAACCTCCTGGATTTTCTCGATTTGGGGCAGGTGCTCTCGACTTACGACGGGGACATCAGGGACCCGCTCTTGTGGCCTCACGAAAAGGCCAGTCCCCATGCGAGTTGCTCATGGGCCTGTCGGGATTCCTCTCCATTTGATGCCGGGACCTAAGATCTTGTGTGGAGTCTGTGCCAAAACCTGAGGTTTCCTCTCCATTGCTGACATATATCTTGGAGTACTTCTGGAATCTCCCCAGGGGAGTCACTCCTCGTCTCAAGTGGGGGCATGCAAGTGCGCTTTCCTCCGAGCTGTAGCAGCAGCGTTGAGCTTCCCTTCGCGAGGATCAAGGTGTCTGTGGCTTTCCCTCGAGGCTTTCCACGACGCATTCCCACGACGCTTTCCCACCAGGCTTTCCCACGAGGCTTTCCCACAGTGATGTCCCACGTGCCACCGTGGTGTCAGTCGATCCTCGGTTTGAAAGTCGAGGCAGTGCCGGGGGAAACAGGCTTCCCTGGAATGGACTGAGACATCTGGGGACTCTAGGAATGGTGACACGACCCTGGAGTTCCTCTCGCCTTTCCTGTGGAGAGCGCCTCCTCTTGAGATGCGAAGGACGCCAGGAATTCTTTCCCGAAGACGCAGGGAAAGGATCCCTCTTCTCGAGCTAGGAGACAGAAACGGGGCTCCTCTGGATGTGGGCGGGACTCTCGTGCTTCCTCTCCAGTGGAGATGGGTATGTCGGGGAACTTCTCGAGTTGCCAGCAAGGGTGTGAAGGACCCTTGGGAAGTTCCAGAGGTTAGGTGTGATTAGCCTCGAGACGCCTAGGCGGAAATGGGCCTCATCTCGCCTGGAGGGGAGAACCTCCTGGATTTCTCGAGTTGCGGCAGGTGTTCTCGACTTACGACGGGGACCTCAGGGACCCGCTCTTGTGGCTCAGGAAAGGCCAGTCCCCATGCGAGTTGCTCGGGGGGCCACTCGGGATTTCTCTCCCGTCGATACTAGGGCCTAAGACCTTGTGTGGAGGTCGGTGCCGGAACCTGAGCATTCCTCTCCCAGTGCTGACATGGATCCTGGTGTACTTCTGCAGTCTCCCCAGGGGAGGCAGTCCTCGTCTCTAGTGGGGGCATGCACGTGCGCTTTCCTACCGAGCTTTAGCAGCAGTGTCACGCTTCCCTTGCGTGGATCAAGGGATCAGGGGCTTTCCATCGAGGCTTTCCCCAAAAGCCTTTCCCATGAGCTTTCCCACAGGGCTGTCCCACGTGCCACCGTGGTGTGAGTCGATCCTCGGCTTGAAAGTCGAGGCAGTGCAGGGAAAACATGTTTCCCTGGAATGGACTGGAGACATCTGTGGTCTCTGAGAATGGTGGCACGACCCTGGAGTTCCTCTCGCCTTTCCTGTGGAGAGCGCCTCCTCTTGAGATGCGACGGGAACACCAGGAAATCTTTCCCGACCACGCAGGGAAAAGATCCCTCCTCTCCAGCTAGGAGGCGGAAACGGGGCTCCTCTGGATGTGGGCGGAACTCTCGTGCTTCCTCTCGGGTGGAGACGGGTATGTCGGGGAACTTCTTGAGTTGCAGCAGGGGTGTGAAGAACCCTTTGGAAGTTACAGAGATTAGGTGTGATTAGACTCGAGACGCCTGAGCGGAAATGGGCCTCATCTCGCCTGGAGGGGAGAACCTCCTGGATTTCTCGAGTTGCGGCAGGTACTCTCGACTTACGACGGGGACCACAGGGACCCGCTCTGGTGGACTCAGGAAAGGCCTGTCCCCATGAGAGTTGCTGGGGGCCTCTCGGGATTCCTCTCCCGTCGATGCTAGGGCCTAAGACCTTGTATGGAGTCAGTGTCGGAACCTCAGGATTCCTCTCCAGTGCTGACATGGATCTTGGGGTACTTCTGGAGTCTCCCCAGGGCCAGTCAGTCCTCGTCTCGAGTGGGGGGCATGCATGTGCGCTTTCCTCCCGAGCTGTAGGCAGCAGTGTCGCGCCTTCCCTTCGCGTAGATCAAGGGGATCTGTGTCTTTCCCTCGAGGCTTTCCCTCGAAGCTTTAGCAAGAGGCTTTCCCACGAGGCTTTCCCACAGGGCTGTCCCACGTGCCACCGTGGTGTGAGTCGATCCTCGGCTTGAAAGTCGAGCCAGTGCAGGAAAACAGGTTTCCCTGGAATGGACTGAGACATCTGAAGGACTCTGGGATGTGGCACGACCCTGGAGTTCCTCTCGCCTTTCCTGTGGAGAGCGCCTCCTCTTGAGATGCGACGGGAACGCCAGGAATTCTTTCCCAACCACGCAGGGAAAGGATCCCACCTCTCGAGCTAGTAGGCGGAAACGGTGCTCCTCTGGATGTGGGCGGGACTCTCGTGCTTCCTCTCGAGTGGAGTCGGTTTGTCGGGGAACTTCTTGAGTTGCAGCAAGGGTGTGAAGGACCCTTTGGAAGTTCCAGAGTTTAGGTGTGATTAGCCTCGAGACGCCTCAGCGGAAATGGGCCTCATCTGGCCTGGAGGGGAGAACCTCCTGGATTTTCTCGAGTTGCGGCAGGTGCTTTCGACTTACGACGGGGACCTCAGGCACCCGCTCTGGTGGCCTCAGGAAAGGCCAGTCCCCATGCGAGTTCCTCGAGGGCCTCACGGGGGCCTCTCGGGTTTCCTCTCCCGTCGATGCTGGGGCCTAAACTTGTGTGGAGTCAGTGCCGGAACCTGAGGATTCCTCTCCTGTGCTGACATGGATCTTGGGGTACTTCTGGAGTCTCCCAGGGGAGTCAGTCCTTGTCTCGAGTGGGGGCATGCACATGTGCTTTCCTCCCCAGCTGTAGCAGCAGTTTCACGCTTCCCTTCAAGTGGATCAAGGGATCGGTGGCTTTCCCACGAGGGTTTCCCACAGGGCTGTCCCACGTGTCACCGTGGTGTGAGACAATCCTCGGCTTGAAAGTCGAGGCAGTGCACGGAAAACAGGTTTCCCTGGAATGGACTGAGACATCTGGGGGACTCTGGGAATGGTGGCACGACCCTGAAGTTCCTCTCGCCTTTCCTTTGGAGAGCGCCTCCTCTTGAGATGCGACGGGAGGCCGATAATTCTTTCCCGACCACGCAGGGAAAGGATCCCTCCTCTCGAGCTAGGAGGCGGAAACGGGGCTCCTCTGCATGTGGGCGGGACTCTCCTGCTTCCTCTCGAGTGGAGTCGGGAATGTTGCGGAACTTCTTGAGTTGCAGCAAGGGTGTGAAGGACCCTTTGGAAGTTCCAGAGTTTAGGTGTGATTAGCCTCGAGACGCCTCAGCGGAAATGTGCCTCATCTCGCCTGGACGGGAGAACCTCCTGGATTTTCTCCAGGTGCGACAGGTGCTCTGGACTTACGAAGGGGACCTCAGGGACCCGCTGTGGTTGCGTCAGGAAAGGCCAGTCCCCATGGGAGTTGCTCGGGGGCCTCTCGGGCTTACTCTCCCGTCGATGCAGGGCCTAAGATCTTGTGTGGAGCCGGTGCAGGAACCTGAGGATTCCTCTCCAGTCCTGACATGGATCTTGGGGTACTTCTGGAGTCTCCCCAGGGGAGTCAGTCCTCGTCTCGAGTGGGGGCATGCACGTGGGCTTTCCTTTCGAGCTGTAGCAGCAGTGTCCCACTTCCCTTCGCATGGATCAAGGGATCTGTGGCTTTCCCTCGAGGCTTTCCCACGAGGCTTTCCCACGAGGCTTTCCCACAAGGCTGTCCCACGTGCCACCGTGGTGTGAGTCGATCCTCGGCTTGAAAGTCGAGGCAGTGCAGGGAAAACAGGTTTCCCTGGAATGGACTGAGACATCTGGGGGACTCTGGGAATGGTGGCACGACCCTGGAGTTCCTCTCGCCTTTTCGGTTTAGAGCCCCTCCTCTTGAGATGCGACGGAATCGCCGGGAATTCTTTCCCGACCACAGGGAAAGGATCCCACCTCTCGAGCTAGGACGCGGAAACGGGCAGGGAAAGGATCACCTCTCGAGCTAGGAC
>NW_017195265.1:0-8996 GCF_001704415.2 Capra hircus
AGATGTCTCAGTCCACTCAAGGGAAACCTGTTTTCCCTGCACTGCCTCGACTTTCAAGCCAAGGATCGACTCACTCCACGGTGGCACGTGGGACAGGCCTGTGGGAAAGACTCGTGGAAAGCCCGTGGGAAAGCTCGTGGGAAAGCCTCGAGGGAAAGCCACAGATCCCATGATCCACGTGAAGGGAAGCGTGATACTGCTGCTACAGCACGGGAGGAAAAGCACACGTGCATGCCCCCACTCGAGACAAGGACTGACTCCACTGGGGAGACTCCCAGAATTACCCCAAGATCCATGTCAGCAATGGAGAGGAATCCTCAGGTTCCGGCACTGACTCCACAAAAGGTCTTAGGCCCCAGGTCAACGGGAGAGGAAACCCGAAGGCCCCCGAGCAACTCACATGGGGACTGGCATTTCCTGAGGCCACCAGAGCGGGTCCTGAGGTCCCCGTCGTAAGTCGAGAGCACCTGCCGCAACTCGAGAAAATTCAGGAGGTTCTACCCTCCAGGAGAGATGAGGCCCATTTCCGCTGAGGCGTCTCGAGGCTAATCACACCTAACCTCTGGAACTTCCAAGGGTCCTTCACACCCTTGCTGCAACTCAAGAAGTTCCCCGACATACCCGTCTCCACTCGGGAGGAAAACACGAGAGTCCCGCCCACATCCAGAGGAGCCCGTTTCGGCCTCCTAGCTCGGGAGGAGGGATCCTTTCCCTGCGTGGTCGGGAAGAATTCCCGGCGTTCCGTCGCATCTCAAGAGGAGGCGCTATCCACAGGAAAGTCGAGAGGAACTCTAGGGTCGTTCCACCATTCCTGACCCCCAGATGTCTCAATCCATTCCAGGGAAACCTGTTTTCCTTGCACTGCCTCGACTTTCAAGCGAGGATGACTCACACACGGTGGCAGGTGGACAGCCCTGTGGGAAAGCCTGGGAAAGCTCGTGCGAAAGCCTCGTGGGAAAGCCTCTAGAGAAAGCCACAGATCCTTGATCTTCGCGAAGGGAAGCGTGACTCTGCTGATACAGCTCGGGAGGAAAGCCACGTGCATGCCCAGACTCGATAGGAGGACTGACTCCCCTTTGGAGACTCCAGAAGTACCCGAAGATCCATGTCAGCAGTGGGGAGGAATCCTCAGATTCGGCAACGACTACACCAAGGTCTTAGGCCCGACATCGACGGGAGAGGATCCGAGAGGCCCGGAGCAACTCGCATGGGACTGGCCTTTCCTGAGGCACCAGATCGGGTCCCTGAGGTCCCCGTCTAAGTCGAGAGCCCTGCCGCAACTCGAGAAAATCCAGGAGGTTTCCCCTCCAGGCGAGATGAGGCCCATTTCCGCTGAGAGCGTATCGAGGCTATCACACCTAACTCTGGAACTTCCAACGGGTCCTTCACACCTTGCTGCAACTCAAGAAGTTCCCCGACATATCCGTCTCCACTCGAGAGGGAAGCATGCCAGTCCGCGCCACATCCAGAGGAGCCCCCGTTTCCGCCTCCTAGCTCCAGAGGAGGATCCTTTCCCTGCGTGGTCGGGAAGAATTCCGGCGTTCCAGTCGCATCTCAAGAGGAGGCGCTCTCCAAGGAAAGCGAGAGGAACTCCAGGGTCGTGCCACCATTCGCAGAGTCCCCCAGATGTCTCAGTCCATTCCAGGAAAACCTGTTTTCCCTGCACTGCCTCGCTTTCAAGCCGAGGATCGACTCACACACGGTGGCCCGTGGGACAGCACTGTGGGAAAGCCTCGTGAAGCCTCGTGGGAAAGCCTCGAGGGAAAGCCACAGATCCTTGATCCATACAAGTGAGCCGTGCACTGCTGCTACAGCTCGGGAGAAAGAGCACGTGCATGCCCCACTCGAGACGAGGACTGTCTCCCTGGGGAGACTCGCAGAATACCCCAAGATCCATGTCAGCACTGGTGATGAATCTCAGGTTCGGCACCACTCCACATATCTTAACCCAGCATCGACGGAGAGGAATCCCGAGAGCCCCGAGCGGCTCGTATGGGACTGGCCTTTCCTGAGACCACCAGAGCGGGTCCCTGAGGTCCCTGTCGTAAGTCGAGAGCACCTGCCGCAACTCGAGAAAATCCAGGAGTTCTCCCCTCAGGCGAGATGAGGCCCATTTCCGCTGAGGTGTCTCGAGGCTAATCACCTAACCTCTGGAACTTCCAAAGGGTCGCTTCACAAGCCTTGCTGCAACTCAAGAAGTTCCGCGACATACCCGTCTCCACTCGGGAGGAGGCACGCGAGTCCCGGCCACATCCAGAGGAGCGCCGTTTCCGCCTCCTAGCTCGTGAGAGGGATCCTTTCCCTGCGTGTTCGGAAAGAATTCCCGGCGTCCCGTCGCATCTCAAGAGGAGGGCTCTCACAGGAAAGGCCAGAGGAACTCCAGGGTCGTGCCACCATTCCCAGAGTCCCCAATGTCTCCGTCCATTCCTGAGAAACTGTTTTCCCTGCACTGCGTCGACTTTCAAGCCAGAGTATTGACTCACACCACTGTGGCACGTGGGACAGCCTGTGAAAAAGCCTCGTGGAAACTCGTGTAAAAGCCTCGAGCGAAAGCCACAGATCCTTGATTCACGCGAGGGAAGCGTGGCACTGCTGCTACAGCTCGTGAGGAAAGCGCACATGCATGCCCCCACTCGAGACGAGGACTGACTCCCTGGGGAGACTCCAGAAGTACCCCAATATCCATGTCAGCACTGGAGAGGAATCCTCAGGTTCCGGCACCACTCCACACAAGATCTTAGGCCCCGGCTTCGACGGAGAGGAATCCCGAGAGGCCCCGGCACTGCATGGGACTGGCCTTTCCTGAGGCCACCAGAGCGGGTCCCTGAGGTCCCGTCGTAAGTCGAGAGCACTGCCGCAACTCGGAAAATCAGGAGGTTCTCCCTCCAGGCGAGATGAGGCCCATTTGCGCTGAGGCGTCTCAGCTAATGACACCGAACTCTGGGCTTCCAAAGGGTCCTTCACATCCCTTGCTGCAACTCAAAAAGTTCCCGACTACCCGTCTCCACTCGAGAGGAAGCACGAGAGTCCGCCCACATCCAGAGGAGCCCGTTTCCGCCTCCTAGCTCGAGGAGGGATCCTTTCCCGGCGTGCAGGGAAGATTCCGGAGTTCGGCGCATCTCAAGAGGAGGCGCTCTCACAGGAAAAGCGAGAAGAACTCAAGGTCGTGCCACCATTTCCAGAGTCCCCAATGTCTCAGTCCATTCCTGGAAACCTGTTTTGCCTGCAATGCCTCCACTTTCAAGCCGAGGATCGAGTCACACCTAGGTGGCACGTGGACAGCCCTGTGGGAAAGCCTCGTGGGAAAGCCTCGTGGAAAGCCTCGAGGGAAGCCACAGATCCCTTGATCCACGCGAAGGAAGCGTGACACTACTGCTACAGCTCAGGAGGAAATCGCACGTGCATGCCCCCACTCGAGACGAGGACTGACTCCCCTGAGGGACTCCAGAAGTACGCAGATCCATGTCAGCACTGGAGAGGAATCTCAGTTTCGGCACTCACTCCACACAAGATCTTAGGCCCCGGTATCGACGGGAGAGATCCCGAGAGGCCCGAGCAATCGCATGGGGACTGGCCTTTCCTGAGGCGCACCAGAGCGGGTCCTGAGGTCCAGGTCGTAAGTCGTGAGCAACAGCCGCAACTCGAGAAAATCCAGGAGGTTCTCCCCTCCAGGCGAGATGAGGCCCATTTCCGCTGAGGCGTCTCGAGTTATTCACACCTAACTCTGGAACTTCCAAAGGGTCCTTCACCCCTTGCTGCAACTCAAAAGTTCCCCGACTACCCGTCTTCACTCGAGAGGAAGACGAGAGTCCCGCCCACATCCAGAGAAGCCCAGTTTCCGCCTCCTAGCTGAGACGAGGGATCCTTTCCTGCGTGCTCGGAAAGAATTCCCGGCGTTTCCGTCACAACTCAAGAGGAGAGCTCTCCACAGGAAAGGGGAGAGAAACTCCAGGGTGGTGTCACCATTTCCAGAGTCCCCCAGATGTCTCCGTCCATTCCAGGGAACCCTGTTTTCCCTGCACTGCCTAGACTTTCAAGCCGAGGACCGACTCACACGCGGTGGCACTGGACAGCCCTGTGGGAAAGCCTCGTGGGAAAGCCTCGAGGGAAAGCCACAGATCCTTGATCCACGCGAAGGAAGGTGACACTGCGCTACAGCTCGGAGGAAAGCGCACGTGCATGCCCCCACTCGAGACGAGGTCTGACTCCCCTGGGGAGACTCCAGAAGTACCCAAGATCATGTAGCACTGGAGAGGAATCTCAGGTTACGGCACTGACTCCACACAAGATCTTAGGCCCGGCATCGACAGGAGTGGAATCCCGAGAGGCGCCCGAGCAACTCGCATGGGGACTGGCCTTCCTGAGGCCCAAGAGCGGTCCTGAGGTCCCCGTCGTAATCGAGAGCACCTGCAGCAACTCGAGAAAATCCAGAGGTTTCGCCTCCAGGCGAGATGAGGCCCATTTCCACTGAGGGCGTATCGAGGCTTATACATCTAACATCTGGAACTTCCAAAGGGTCCTTCACACCCTTGCTGCAACTCAAGAAGTTCCCCGACATACCCGTCTCCACTCGAGAGGAAGCACCAGAGTCCGCCCACATCCAGAGGAGCCGTGTCCGCCTCCTAGCTCGAGAGAGGGATCTTTCTCTGCGTGATCGGGAAAGAATTCGCGGCCTTCCTGTCGCATTCAAGAGGAGGCGTCTCAACACAGGAAAGGCGAGAGGAACTCCAGGGTCGTGCACCATTCCAGAGTCCCCAGATGTCTCAGTCCATTCCAGGGAAACCTGTTTTCCCTGCATGCCTCACTTTCAAGCCGAGGATCGACTCACACCACGGTGGCACGTGGGACAGCCCTGTGGAAAGCTCGTGGAAGCCTCCTGGGAAAGCCTCGAGGGAAAGCACAGATCCTTGATCCACGCGAAGGGAAGCGTCACACTGCTGTACAGCTCGGGAGGAAAGCGCACGTGCATGCCCCAACTCGAGACGAGGACTGACTCCCTGGGAGACTCCAGAAGTACCCAAGATCCATGTCAGCACTGGAGAGGAATCCTCAGGTTCCGCACCGACTCCACACAAGATCTTAGGCCCGGCATCGACGGGAGGAATCCAGAGGCGCCGAGCAATCGCATGGGGACTGGCTTTCCTGGCCACCACAGCGGTCCCTGAGGTCGCTCGTAGTCGGAGCACCTGCCGCAACTCGAGAAAATCCAGGAGTTCTCCCTCCAGCGAGATGAGGCCCATTTCCGATGAGGCGTCTCGAGGCTAATCACACCTAACCCCTGGAACTTCCAAAGGGTCCTTCACACCCTTGCTGCAACTCAAGAAGTTCCCCGACATAACCATCTCCACTCGAGAGGAATCACGAGAGTCCCGCCCATATTCAGAGGACCCCTTTCCGCCTCCTAACTCGAGAGGAGGGATCCTTTCCCTTCGTGGTGGGGAAAGAATTCCCCGCGTTCCCGTCGCATCTCAAGAGGAGGCTCTCTCCACAGGAAAGGCGAGAGGAACTCCAGGGTTGAGCCACCATTCCCAGAGTCCCCCAGATGTCTCAGTCCATTCCAGGGAAACCTGTTTTCCCTGCACTGCCTCGACTTTCAAGCCGAGGATCGACTCACACCACGGTGGCACGTGGGACAACCCTGTGGGAAAGCCTCGTGGGAAAGCCACAGATTCCTTGATCCACGCGAAGGGAAGCGTGACACTGCTGCTACAGCTCGGGAGGAAAGCGCACGTGCATGCCCCCACTCGAGACGAGGACTGACTCCCCTGGGGAGACTCCAGAAGAACCCCAAGATCCATGTCAACACTGGAGAGGAATCCTCAGGTTCCGGCACTGACTCCACATAAAATTTTAGGCCCCGGCATCGACGTGAGAGGAATCCCGAGAGGACGCAGAGCAACTCGCATGGGGTCTGGTCTTTCCTGAGGCCACCACAGCGGGTCCTGAGGTCCCCGTCGCAAGTCGAGAGCACTTGCCGCAACTCGAGAAAATCCAGGAGGTTCGGCTCTCCACGCGAGATGAGGCCCATTTCCCCTGAGGCGTCTCGAGGCTAATCACATCTAATATCTGGAACTTCCAAAGGGTCCTTCACACCCTTGCTTCAACTCAAGAAGTTCCCCGACATACCCGTCTCCACTCGAGAGGAAGCACAAGAGTCTCGCCCACATCCAGAGGAGCCCCGTTTCCGCCTCCTAGTTCGAGAGGAGGGATCCTTTCCTTGCGTGGTGGGGAAAGAATTCCCCGCGTTCCCGTCGCATCTGAAGAGGAGGCGCTCTCCACAGGAAAGGCGAGAGGAACTCCAGGGTCGTGCCACCATTCCCAGAGTCCCCCAGATGTCTCAGTCCATTCCAGGAAAACCTGTTTTCCGTGCACTGCCTCGACTTTCAAGCCTAGGATCGACTCACACCAGGGTGGCACGTGGGACAGCCCTGTGGGAAAGCCTCATCGGAAAGCCTCCTGGGATAGCCTCGAGGGAAAGCCACAGATCCCTTGATGCACGCGAAGGGAAGAGTGACACTACTGCTACAGCTCAGGAGGAAATCGCACGTGCATGCGCTCACTCGAGACGAGGACTGACTCCCCTGGCGAGACTCCAGAAGTACCCCAAGATCCATATCAGCACTGGAGAGGATCCTCAGGTTCCGGCACCGACTCCACACAAGGCCTTATGCTCCGGCATCAATGGGAGTGGAATCCCGAGAGGCCCAAGCAACTCGCATGGGGACTGGCATTTCCTGAGGCCACCAGAGTGCGTCCCCTGAGGTCCCCGTCGTACGTTGAGAGCACCTGCGTCAACTCGAGAAAATCCAGGAGGTTCTCCCCTCCAGGCGAGATGTGGCTCACTTCTACTGAGGCATCTCGAGGCTAATCACACCTAACCTCTGGAACTTCCAAAGGGTCCTTCACACCCTTACTGCAACTCAAGAAGTTCCTCGATATACCATCTCCACTCGAGAGGAAGAACGAGCGTCCCGCCTACATCCAGAGGAGCCCCTTTTCCGCCTCATAGCTGCAGACGAGGGATCCTTTCCTTGTGGGGTCGGGAAAGAATTCCCGACGTTCCCCGTCGCATCTCAAGAGGAGGCGCTCTCCACAGGAAAGGCGAGAAGGACTCAAGGGTCGTGTCACCATTCCAGAGTCCCCCAGATGTCTCAGTCCATTCCAGGGAAACCTGTTTTCCCTGCACTGCCTCGACTTCGAAGCCGAGGATTCCACTCACACCACGGTGGCACGTGGGACAGGCCCTGTGGGAAAGCCTCGTGGAAAGCCTCGAGGGAAAGCCACAGATCCCTTGATCCACGCGACGGGAAGCGCGACACTGCTGCTACAGCTGGGGAGGATAGCACACGTGCATGCCCCACTCGAGACGAGGACTGACTCCCCTGGAGAGACTCCAGAAGTTCCCAAGATCAATGTCTGCACTGGAGAGGAATGCTCAGGTTCCGGCACCGACTCCACACAAGTCTTACACCCCGGCATCGACGGGAGGGGAATGCCGAGAGGCCCCCGAGCAACTCCCATGGGACTGGCCTTTCCTGAAGCCACAGAGCGGGTCCCTGAGGTCCCCGTCGTAAGTCAGAGCACTGCCGCAACTCGAGAAAATCCAGGAGGTTCTCCCCTCCAGGCGAGATGAGGCCCATTTCCACTGAGGCGTCTGAGGCTAATCAAATCTAACATCTGGAAAGTCCAAAGGGTCCTTCACGCCCTTGTTGCAACTCAAGATGTTCCCCGACATACCCGACTGCACTCGAGAGGAAGCACGAAAGTCCCGCCCACATCCAGGGAGCCCCCGTTTCCGCCTCCTAGTCGAGAGGAGGGATCCTTTCCTGCGTGGTGGTGAAAGAATTCCCGCGTTCCGTCGCTTCTCAAGAGGAGGCGCTCTCCACAGGAAAGGCGAGAGGAACTCCAGCGTCGTGCCACCATTCCCAGAGTTCCCCAGATGTCTCAGTCCATTCCAGGGAAACCTGTTTTCCCTGCACTGCCTCTACTTTCAAGCCGAGGATCGACTCACACCACGGTGGTACGTGGGACAGCCATGTGGGAAAGCCTCGTGGGGAATGCCTCCTGGGAAAGCCTCGAGGGAAAGCCACAGATCCTTGATCCACGCGAAGGGAAGCGCCACACTGCTGCTACAGCTCGGGAGGAAAGCGCACGTGCAAGCCCCACTCGAGACGAGGACTGACTCCCCTGGAGAGACTCCAGAAGTACCCCAAGATCCATGTCAGCACTGGAGAGGAATCCTCAGGTTCCGCACCGACTCCACACAAGGTCTTAGGCCCAGCATCGACGGGAGAGGAATCCCAGAGGCCGAGCAACTCGCATGGGGACTGGCCTTTCCTGATGCCACCAGAGCAGGTCCCGGAGGTTCGCGTCGTAAGTCGAGAGCAGCCTGCCGCAACTCGAGAAATTCCAGGAGGTTCTCCCCTCCAGGCGAGAAGAGGCCATTTCCGATGAGGCGTCTCGAGGCTAATCACACCTAACCTGGAACTTCCAAAGGGTCCTTCACACCCTTGCTGCAACTCAAGAAGTTCCCGACATAACCATCTCCACTCGAGAGGAAGCACGAGAGTCCCGCCCATATTCAGAGGACCCCTTTCGCCTCCTAACTCGAGAGGAGGGATCCTTTCCTTGCGTGGTGGAAAGAATTCCCCGCGTTCCCGTCGCATCTCAAGAGGAGGCTCTCTCCACAGGAAAGGCGAGAGGAACTCCAGGGTTGTGCACCATTCCCAGAGTCCCCCAGATGTCTCAGTCCATTCCAGGAAACTGTTTTCCTGCACTGCCTTCGACTTTCAAGCCGAGGAACGACTCACACCACGGTGGCACGTGGGACAACCCTGTGGGAAAGCCTCGTGGAAAGCCACAGATTCCTTGATCCACGCGAAGGGAAGCGTGACACTGCTGCTACAGCTCGGGAGGAAAGCGCACGTGCATGCCCCCACTCGAGACGAGGACTGACTCCCCTGGGGAGACTCCAGAAGAACCCAAGATCCATGTCA
>NW_017195266.1:0-8995 GCF_001704415.2 Capra hircus
ACACTGCTGCTAACAGCTCGGGAGGAAAGGCACGTGCATGCCCCCCCTCGAGATGAGACTGACTCCCGTGGGGAGACTGGAGAAGTACCCCAAGATCCTTGTCAGCACTGAAAGGAATCCTCAGGTTCCGGCACCGACACCACACAAGGTCTTAGGCCCTGGCATCGACGGGGAGGAACCCGAGAGGGCCCTGAGTAACTCGCATGGGGACTGGTCTTTCTGAGGCCACCAGAGCGGGTCCCTGAGGTCCCTGTCGTAAGTCGAGAGCACCTGCCGCAACTCGAGAAAATCCAGGAGGTTCTCCCTCCAGGCGAGATGAGGCCCATTTCGCAGAGGCGACTCGAGGCTTATCACACCTGACCTCTGGAACTTCCAAAGGTCCTTCACACCCTTGCTGCAACTCAAGAAGTTCCCCGACATACCCGTCTCCACTCGAGAGGAAGCACGAGAGTCCCCGCCCACATCCAGAGGAGCCCCGTTTCCGCCTCATAGCTCGAGAAGAGGGATCCTTTCCCTTCGTCGTCGGGAAAGAATTTCCGGCGTTCCCGTCGCATCTCAAGAGGAGGCCTCTCCACAGGAAAGGCGAGAGGAACTCCAGGGTCGTGCCACCATTCCAGAGTCCCCAGATATTTCAGTCCATTCCAGGAAAAACTGTTTTCCCTGCACTGCCTCGAATTTCAAGCCGAGGATCGACTCTCACCAAGGTGGCACGTGGGACAGCCTGTGGGAAAGCCTCGTGGGAAAGCCTCGTGGGAAGCCTCGAGGGAAAGCCACAGATGCCTTGATGCACGCGAAGGGAAGCGTGACACTGCTGCTACAGCTCGGAGGAAAGCGCACGTTCATGCCTCCCCTCGAGACGAGCACTGACGCCCCTGGGGAGACTCCAGAAGTACCCAAGATCCATGTCTGGCCTGGAGAGGTATCCTCAGGTTCTGGCACCGACTCACAAAGGACTTAGGCCCCGGCATCTACGGGAGTGGAATCCCGAGAGTCCCCTGAGCAACTCGCATGGGGACTGGCCTTTCCTGAGGCCATCAGAGCGGGTCCCTGAGGTCCCCGTCGTAAGTCGAGAGCACCTGCCGCAACTCGAGAAAATCCAGGTTTTTCCCCTCCAGGCGAGATGAGGCCCATTTCCGCTGAGGCGTGTCGAGGCTAATCACACCTAACTCTGGAACTTCCAAAGGGTCATTCACACCCTTGCTGCAACTCAAGAAGTTCCCCGACATGCTGGTCTCCACTTGAGAGCAAGCACTAGAGTCTCGCTCGCATCCAGATGAGCCCCGTTTCAGCCTACTAGCTCGAGAGGAGGGATCCTTTCCCTGCGTGCTCGGGAAAGAATTCCCGGCGTTCACGTCGCATCTCAAGAGGAGGCGCTCTCCACAGGAAAGGCGAGAGGAACGCCAGGGTCATGCCACCATTCCCAGAGTCCTCCAGATGTCTCAGTGCATTCCAGGGAAACCTGTTTTCCCTGCACTGTTTTGACTTTCAAGCCGAGGATCGACTCACACCACGGTGGCACATGGGAGAGCCCTGTGGGAAAGCCTCGTGGGAAAGCCTCGTGGGAGAGCCTCGAGGGAATGCCACAGATCCCTTGTTCCACGCGAAGGGAAGGGTGACACTGCTGCTACAGCTCGGGAGGAAAGCGCACGTGCATGTCCCCACTCGAGACGAGGACTGATTCCACTGGGGAGACTCCAGAAGTACCCCAAGGTCCATGTCAGCACTGGAGAGCAATACTCAGGTTCCGGCACCGACACCACACAAGGTCTTAGGCCCCGGCATCGACGGGAGAGGAATCCCGATAGGCCCCCGAGCAACTCGAATGGGGACTGGCCTTTCTTGAGGCCACCAGGGCGGGTCCCTGAGGTCCCGTCGTAAATCGAGAGCACCTGCCACAACTCGAGAAAATCCAGGAGGTCTCCCCTCCAGGCGAGATGAGGCCCATTTCCGCTGAGGTGTCTCGAGGCAAATCACACCTAAACTCTGGAACTTCCAAAGGGTCCCTCACACCCTTGCTGTAACTCAAGAAGTTCCCCGACATACCCGTCTCCACTCCAGAGGAAGCACGAGAGTACCGCCCACATCCAGAGGAGCCCCGTTTCCGCCTCCTAGCTCGAGAGGAGGGATCCTTTCCCTGCGTGGTTCGGAAAGAATTCCCGGCATATCCGAGGCAACTCAACGGGAGGCGCTCTCCACAGGAAAGGCGAGAGGAACTCCAGGGTCGTGCCACCATTCCCAGAGTCCCCCAGATGTCTCAGTCCATTCCAGGGAAACCTGTTTTCCGTGCACTGCCTCGACTTTCAAGCCGAGGATTGACTCACACCACGGTGACACGTGGGACAGCCCTGTGGGAAACCCTCGTGGGAAAGCCTCGTGGGAAAGCCTCGAGGGAAAGCCACCGATCCCTTGATCCACTTGAAGGGAAGCGTGACACTGCTGCTACAGCTGGGGAGGAAAGCACATGTGCATGCCCCCACTGGAGACAAGGACTGACTCCCCTGGGAGACTCCAGAAGTACCCCAAGATCCATCTCAGCACTGGAGCGGAATCCTCAGGTTCCGGCACTGACTCCACACAAGGTTTTAGGCCCCAGCATCGACGGGAGAGGAAACCCGAGAGGCCCCCGTGAGGCCCCCGAGGAACTCGCATGGGGACTGGCCTTTCCTGAGGCCACCAGAGCGGGTCCCTGAGGTCCCCGTCGTAAGTCGAAAGCACCTGCCGCAACTCGAGAAAATCCAGGAGGTTCTCCCCCCCAGGCCAGATGAGGCCCATTTCCGCTGAGGCGTCTCGAGGCTAATCACACCTAAACTCTGGAATTTCCAAAGGGTCCTTCACACCCTTGCTGCAACTCAAGAAGTTCCCCGACAAACCCGACTCCACTCGAGAGGAAGGACGAGAGTCCCGCCCACATCCAGAGGAGCACCGTTTCCGCCTACTAGCTCGAGAGGCGGGATCCTTTCCCTGCGTGGTTGGGAAAGAATTCCTGGCGTTCCCGTCGCATCTCAAGAGGAGGCGCTCTCCACAGGAAAGGCGAGAGGAACTCCAGGGTCGTGCCACATTCCCAGAGTCCTTCAGATGTCTCAGTCCATTCCAGGGAAACCTGTTTTCCCTGCACTGGCTCGACTTTCAAGCCGAGGATCGACTCACACCACGGTGGCACGTGGGACAGCCCTGTGGGAAAGCCTCGTGGGAAAGCCTCTTGGGAAAGCTTCGAGGGAAAGCCTCGAGGGAAAGACAAAGATCCCTTGATCTACGCGAAGGGAAGCGCGACACTGCTGCTACAGCTCGGGAGGAAAGCGCACATGCATGCCCCCACTCGAGACGAGGGCTGACTGCCCTGGGGAGACTCCAGAAGTACCCCAAGATCCATGTCAGCACTGGAGAGGAATCCTGAGGTTCCGACACTAACTCCATACAAGGTCTTAGGCCCTAGCATCGCCGGGAGAGGAATCCGAGAGGCCCCCCAGCAACTCTCATGGGGACAGGCCTTTCCTGAGTCCACCAGAGCGGGTCCCTGAGGTCCCCGTCGTAAGTCGAGAGTACCCGCCGCAACTCGAGAAAATCCAGGAGGTTCTCCCCTCCAGGCGAGATGAGGCCCATTTCCTCCTAGGCGTCTCGAGGCTAATCACACCTAACATCTGGAACTTCCCAAGGGTCCTTCACACCCTTGCTGCAACTCGAGAAGTTCCCCGACATACCCATCTCCACTGGAGAGGAAGCACGAGAGTCCCGCCCACATCCAGAGGAGCCCCGTTTCTGTCTCCTAGCTCGAGAAGAGGGATCCTTTCCCTGCGTCTTCGGGAAAGAATTCCCGGCGTCCTTCGCATCTCAAGAGGAGGCGCTCTCCACAGGAAAGGCGAGAGGAACTCCAGGGTCGTGTCACCATTCCTAGAGTCCCCCAGATGTCTCAGTCCATTCCAGGGAAGCCTGTTTCCCCTGCACTGCCTCGACTTTCAAACCGAGGATCGACTGACACCACGGTGGCACGTGGGACATCACTGTGGGAAAGCCTCGTGGGAAAGCCTGGTGGGAAAGCGTCGTGGGAATGCGTCGTGGAAAGCCTCGAGGGAAAGCCACAGAACCTTGATCCTCGCGAAGGGAAGCTCAACACTGCTGGCTAAGCTCGGAGGAAGCGCACTGCATGCCCCCACTCGAGACGAGGAGTGACTCCCTGGGGAGATTCCAGAAGTACTCCAAGATATTGTCAGCAATGGAGAGGAAACCTCAGGTTTTGGCACAGACTCCAACAAGATCTTAGGTCCCGGCATCGAATGGAGAGGAATCCGACAGGCCCATGAGCAACTCGCATGGGGACTGGCCTTTCGTGAGGCCACAAGAGCGGGTCCCTGATGTCCCCGTCGTAAGTCGAGAGCACCTGCCCAACTCGAGAAAAATCCAGGAGGTTTTGCCTCCAAGCGAGATGAGGCCCATTTCTGCTGAGGTGTCTCCAGGCTAATCACACCTAACCTCTGGAACTCAAAGTGTCCTTCACACCATATCTGCAACTCAAGAAGTTCGCCGACATTCCCGTCTCCACTCGAGAGAAAGCACGAGAGTCCCGCCCACATCCAGAGGAGCCCCGTTTCCGCTCCTAGCTCGAGAGGAGGGATCCTTTCCCTGTGTGGTCGGAAAAGAATGCCGGCGTTCCCGATGCATCTCAGGAGGTGGCGCTCTCCACAGGAAAGGCGAGAGGAACTCCAGGGGTCGTGCCACCATTCCCAGAGTCCACCAGATGTCTCAGTCGCATTTCCAGCGAAACTGTTTCCCTGCACTGCCTCGACTTTCAAGCCGAGGATCGACTCCACCACGGTGGCACGTGGGACAGCCTGTGGGAAAGCCTCGTGGGAAAGCCTCGTTGGAAAGCCTGAGGAGAGCCCCTGATCCCTTGGTCCACGCGAAGGAAGCGTGACACTCCTGCTACAGCTCGGGAGAAAGCGCACGTGCATGCCCCACTCGAGACGAGGAATGACTCCCGTGGGAAACACCAGAAGTACCCCCAGATCCATGTCAGCAACTGGAGAGGAAACCTCAGGTTCCCGGCACCCACTCCACACAAGATCTTAGGCCCCAGCATCGTCGGGAGAGGAATCCCGAGAGGCCCCGAGCAACTCGAATGGGGACTGGCCTTTCCTCAGGCCACTAGAGCGGGTCCCTGAGGTCCCGTCGTATGTCGAGAGCAACCTGCCTCAACTCGAGAAATCCAGGGGTTCTCTACTCCTGGCGAGATGAGGGCCATTTCCGCAGAGGCCGTCTCGAGGCTAATCACACTAACCTCTGGAATTCCAACGGGTCTTTCACACCCTTGCTGCAACTCAAGAAGTTCCCGACATACCCGTCTCCAATCGAGACGAAGCACGAGAGTCCCGCCTACATCCAGAGGAGCCCGTTTCCGCCTCCTAGCTCGAGAGGAGGGATCCTTTCCCTGCGTGGTCGGGAAAGAATTCCCGGCGTTCACGTCGACCTCAAGAGGCGGCGCTCTCCACAGGAAAGGCGAGAGGAACTCCAGGGTCCTGCCACATTCCCAGAGTCCCCCAGATGTCTCAGTCCATTCCAGGGAAACCTGTTTTCCCTGCACTCCCTTGACTTTCAAGCTGAGGCTCGACTCACACACGGTGGTACGTAGGACAGCCCTGTGGGAAAGCGTCGTGGGAAAGCGTCGTGGGAAATCCTCGTGGGAAGCCTCGAGGAAATCCACAGATACCTTGATCCAGGCGAATGTAATCGCGACACTGCTGCTACAGCTCGGGAGGAAAGCGCACGTTAATACCCCGACTCGAGACGAGGACTGAGTCCCCTGGGGAGACTCCAGAAGTACCCCAAGATCCATGTCAGCACTGGAGAGGAATCCTCAGGTTCCGGCACCGACTCCACACAAGGTCTTAGGCCCCAGCATCGACGTTAGAGGAATCCCGAGAGGCCCCCATGCAACTCACATGGGGACTGGCCTTTCCTGAGGCCACCAGAGAGGGTCCCTGTGGTCCCCGTCTTAAGTCGAGAGCACCCGCCGCAACTCGAGAAAATCCAGGAGGTTCTCCCGTGCAGGCGAGATGAGGCCCATTTCCGCTGAGGCGTCTCGAGGCTAATCACACCTAACCTCTGGAACTTCCAAAGGGTCCTTCACACCCTTGCTGGAACTCAAGAATTTCGCCGACATACCCGACTCCACTCGAGAGGAAGCACGAGAGCCCCACCCACATCCAGAGTAACCCATTTCCGCCTCCTAGCTCGAGAAAAGGGATCCTTTCCCTGCGTGCTCGGGAAAGAATTCCCAGCATTCCCGTCGCAACTCAATAGGAGGCGCTCTCCACAGGAAAGGCGAGAGGAACTCCAGGGTCGTGACACCATTCCAGAGTCCCCCAGATGCCTCAGTCCATTCCAGGGAAACCTGTTTTACCTGCACTGCCTCGACTTTCAAGCCGAGGGTCGACTCACACCACGGTGGCACGTGGGACAGCCCTGTGGGAAAGCCTCGCGGGAAAGCCTCGAGGGAAAGCCAAAGATCCCTTGATCCACTTGATGGGAATCGTGACACTGCTGCAACAGCTGGGGAGGAAAGCGAACGTGCATGCCCCCACTCGAAACGAGGACTGACTCCCCTGGGGAGACTCCAGATGTACCCCAAGATCCATGTCAGCACTGGAGAGGAATCCTCAGGTTCCGGCACTGAATCCACACAAGGTCTTAGGCCAAGGCATCGACGGGAGAGGAATCCCGAGAGGCACCTGAGCAACTCGCATGGGGAATGGCCTTTCCTGAGGCCACCAGAGCGAGTCCCTGATGTACCCGTCATAAGTCGAGAGCACCTGCCGAAGCTCGAGAACATCCAGGAGGTTCTCCCCTGCAGGCGACATGAGGCCCATTTCCGCTGAGGCGTCTCGAGGCTAATCACACCTAAACTCTGGAACTTCCAAAGGGTCCTTCACACCCTTGCTGCAACTCAAGAAGTTCCCTGACATACCCGTCTCCACTCGAGAGGAAGCACGAGAGTCCCGCCCACATCCAGAGGAGCCCCGTTTCCGTCTCCTAGCTCGAGAAGAGGGATCCTTTCTGTGCGTGGTCGGGAAAGAATTCCCGGCAT
The DNA here is from genome assembly GCF_001704415.2 of Capra hircus. NCBI lineage: Eukaryota > Metazoa > Chordata > Mammalia > Artiodactyla > Bovidae > Capra > Capra hircus. Next base: position 7,079 of record NW_017195266.1, read on the forward strand.
TCCTGTCTCATCTCAAGAGCAGGCGCTCTCCACAGGAAAGGCGAGAGGAACTCCAGGGTCGTGCTACCATTCCCAGAGTCCCCGAAATGACTGCGTCCATTCCAGGGAAACCAGTGTTCCCTGCACTGCCTTGACTTTCAAGCCGAGGATCGACTCACACCACGGTGGCACGTGGGACAGCCCTGTGGGAATGCCTCGTGGGAAAGCCTCGTGGGAAAGCCTCGAGGGAAAGCGACAGATCCCTTGATCCACGGGAATGGAAGCGTGACACTGCTGCTACAGCTCGGGAGGAAAGCGCACGTGCATTCCCCCACTCGAGACGAGGGCTGACTCCACTGGGGAGACTCCAGAAGTACCCCAAGATCCATGTCAGCACTGGAGAGGAATCCTCAGGTTCCAGCACCCACTCCACACAAGATCTTAGGCCCCGGCATCTACGGGAGAAGAATCCGAGAGGCCCGCGAGCTACTCACATGGGGACTGGCCATTCCTGAGGCCACCATAGCGGGTCCCTGAGGTCCCCGTCGTAAGTCGAGGGCACCTGCCGCAACTCGAGAAAATCCAGGAGGTTCTCCCATCCAGGTGAGATGAGGCCCATTTCCGCTGAGGCGTCTCGAGGCTAATCACACCTAACCTCTGGAACTTCCAAAGGGTCCTTCACACCCTTGCTGCAACTCAAGAAGTTTGCCGACATACCCGACTCCACTCGAGAGGAAGCACGAGAGCCCCACCCACATCCACAGTAACCCATTTCCGCCCCCTAGCTCGAGAAAAGGGATCCTTTCCCTGCGTGCTCGGGAAAGAATTCCTGGCGTTCCCGTCGCATCTCAAGAGCAGGCGCTCTCCACAGGAAAGGCGAGAGGAACTCCAGTGTCGTGCCACCATTCCCAGAGTCTCCCAGATTCCTCAGTCCATTCAGGGAAACCTGTTTTCCCTGCACTGCCTCGACTTTCAAGCCCAGGATCGACTCACACCACGGTGGCACGTGGGACAGCCTTGTGGGAAAGCCCTCCTGGGAAAGCCTCGAGGGAAAGCGACAGTTCCCTTGATCCACGCGAAGGAAGTGCGACACTGCTGCTACAGCTCGGGAGGAAAGGGCACGTGCATTCCCCCACTCGAGACGAGGGCTGACTCCACTGGGGAGACTCCAGAAGTACCCCAAGATTCATGTCAGCACTGGAGAGGAATCCTCAGTTCCAGCACCCACTCCACACAAGGTCTTAGGCCCCGGCATCGACGGGAGAGGAATCCCGAGAGGCCCCGAGCAACTCGCATGGGGAATGGCCTTTCCTGAGGCCACCAGAGCGAGTCCCTGAGGTCCCCGTCGTAAGACTAGAGCACCTGCTGCAACTCGAGAAAATACAGGAGGTTCTCTCCCTCCCGGCGAGTTGAGGCCCATTTCCGCTGAGGCGTCTCCAGGCTAATCACACCTAACCTCTGGAACTTCCACAGGGTTCTTCACACCCTCGCTGCAACTCAAGAAGTTCCCGATATACCAGTCTCCACACAAGAAGAAGCACTAGAGTCCCGCCCACATCCAGAGGAGCCCCGTTTCCGCCTCCTGGCTTGAGAAGAGGGATCCTTTCCCTGCGTGGTCGGGAAACAATTCCCTTCATTCCCGTCGCATCTCAAGAGGAGGCGCTCTCCACAGCAAAGGCGAGAGGAACTCCAGGTTCGTGCCACCATTCCCAGAGTCCCCCAGATGTCTCAGTCCATTCCAGGGAAACCTGTTTTCCCTGCACTCCCTCGACTTTCAAGCCGAGGATCGACTCACACCACGGTGGCACGTGGGACAGCCCTGTGGGAAGTGGGACAGCCCTGTGGGAAAGCCCTGTGGAAAAAGCCTCGAGAAAGCCAGATCCCTGATCCAAGGAAAGGAAAGGCGTGACACTGCTGCTGCTGGGAGGAAAGCGCACG
>NW_017195267.1:0-8995 GCF_001704415.2 Capra hircus
TCAGCGGAAATGGCCTCATCTCGCCTGGAGGGGAGAACTTCTTGGATTTTCTCGAATTGGGGTACGTGCTGTCGACTTACGACGGGGACCTCAGGGACCCGCTCTGGTGGCCTCAGGAAAGGCCAGTTCCCAAGCGATTTGCTCGGGGCCTTTCGGGATTCCTCTCCGTCGATGCTGGGGCCTAAGACCTTGTGTGGAGTCGGTGCCGGAACCTGAGGATTCCTCTCCAGTGTGGACATGGATCTTGGGGTACTTCTGGAGTCTCCCCAGAGGAGTCAGTCCTCATCTCGAGTGGGGCATGCACGTGCGCTTTCCTCCCGAGCTGTAGCAGCAGCGTTACGCTTCCCTTCGTGTGGATCAAGGAATCTGTGGCTTTCCCTCGAGGCTTTCCCTTGAGGCTTCCCCACGAGGCTTTCCCACAGGGCTGTCCCTCGTGCCCCGTGGTGTGAGTCGATCCTCGGCTTGAAAGTCGAGGCAGTGCAGGGAAAACAGTTTTCCCTGGAATGGACTGAGACATCTGGGGGACTCTGGGAATGGTGGCACGACCCTGGAGTTCCTCTCGCCTTTCCTGTGGAGAGCACCTCCTCTTTGAGATGCGATGGGAACGCCGGGAATTCTTTCCCGACCACGCAGGGAAAGGATCACTCCTCTCGATCTAGGAGGCAGAAAAGGGGCTCCTCTGGATGTGGGCGGAACACTCGTGCTTCCTCTCGAGTGGAGACGGGTATGTCGGGGAACTTCTTGAGTTGCAGCAAGGGTTTGAAGGACCCTTTGGAAGTTCCAGTGGTTAGGTGTGATTAGCCTCGAGACGCCTCAGCGGAAATGCCTCATCTCGCCTGGAGGGGAGAACCTCCTGGATTTTCTCCAGTTTGCGGCAGGGGACCGAATTACGATGGGGACCACAGGGACCGCTCTGGTGGCATCAGGAAAGGCCAGTCCCCATGCGAGTTGCTAGGGGGCCTCTCAGGATTCCTCTCCCGTTGAAGCCGGGGCCTAAGATCTTGTGTGGAGTAGGTGTCGGAAACTGAGCATTCCTCTCCAGTGCTGACATGGATCTTGGGGTACTTCTGGAGTCTCCCAGGGGAGTCAGTCCTCGTCTCAAGTGGGGGCATGCACGTGCGATTTCCTCCCAAGCTGTAGCAGCAGTGTCGCGCTTCCCCGTGCGTGGATCAAGGGATCTGTGTCTTTCCCTCGAGGCTTTCCCTTGAGGCTTTCCACGAGGCTTTCCCACAGGGCTGTCCCACGTGCCACCATGGATGTGAGTCGATCCTGCGCTTGAAAGTCGAGGCAGTGCAGGGAAAACAGGTTTCCCTGGAATGGACTGAGACATCTGGGGAACTCTGGGAATGGGTGGCACGACCCTGGAGTTCTTCTCGCTTTTCCTGTGGATATCGCCTCCTCTTGAGATGCGACGCGAACCCGGCAATTATTTCCCGACCACGCAGGGAAAGGATCCCTCCTCTCGAGCTAGGAGGCGGAAACGGGGCTCCTCTGGATGTCGGCGGGACTCTCGTGCTTCCTCTCGAGTGGAGACGTGTATGTCGGGGAACTTCTTGAGTTGCAGCAAGAGTGTGAAAAACCCTTTGGAAGTTCCAGAAGTTAGATGTGATTAGCCTCAAGACGCCTCTGCGGAAATGGGCCTCATCTCGCCTGGAGGGGAGAACCTCCTGGATTTTCTCGAGTTGCGGCAGGTGCTCTCGACTTATGAAGGGGACCTCAGGGACCCGCTCTGGTGGCCTCAGGAAAGGCCAGTCCCCATGCGAGTTGCTCGGGGGCCTCTCGGGATTCCTCTCCCGTCGATGCCGGGGCCTAAGACCTTGTGTGGAGTCGGTGGCGGAACCTCAGGATTCCTCTCCAGTGCTGACATGGATCTTGGGTTCTTCTGGAGTCTCCCCAGGTGAGTCAGTCCTCGTCTCGAGGGGAGCATGCACGTGCGCTTTCCTTCGAGCTGTAGCAGCAGTGTCCCGCTTCCATTTGCGTGGATCAAGGGATCTGTGGCTTTCCCTCGAGGCTTTCCCACGAGGCTTTCCCACAGGGCTATCACACGTGCCACCGTGGTGTGAGTGGATCCTCGGCTTGAAAGTGGAGGCAGTTCAGGGAAAACAGGTTTCCCTGGAATGGACTGACACATCTGGGGGACTCTGGGAATGGTGGCACGACCCTGGAGTTCCTCTCGCGCTTTTCCTGTGGAGAGCGCCTCCTCTTGAGATGCGACGGAAACGCCGGGAATTCTTTCCCGACCACGCAGGGAAAGGATCCCTCCTCTCCAGCTAAGAGTCCGAAACGGGGCTCCTCTGGATGTGGGCGTGACTCTCGTGCTTCCTCTCGAGTGGAGACGGGTATGTCGGGGAACTTCTTGAGTTGCAGCAAGGGTGTGAAGGACCCTTTGGAATTCCAGAAATTAGATGTGATTAGTCTCGAGACGCCTCAGCGGAAATGGGCCTCATCTCGCCTGGAGGGGAGAATCTCCTGGATTTTCTCGAGTTGCGGCAGGTGCTCTCGACTTACGACGGGACATCAGGGACCCGCTCTGGTGGCCTCAGTAAAGGCCAGTTCACATGCCAGTTGCTCGGGGGCCTCTCAGGATTCCTCTCCTTCGATGCCGGGGCCTAAGACATTGTGTGGAGTCAGTGCCGGAACCTGAGGATTTCTCTCCAGTGCGGACATCGATCTTGGGGTTACTTCCGGAATCTCCCCAGGGGAGTCAGTCCTCGTCTCGAGTGGGGAATGCACGTGGGCTTTCCTCCCGAGCTGTAGCAGCAGTGTCGTGCTTACCTTCGTGTGGATCAAGGGATCTGTGGCTTTACCTCGAGGCTTTCCCACGAGGCTTTCCCACGAGGCTTTCCCACGAGGATTTCACGAGGCTTTCCACGAGGCTTTCACACGAGGCTTTCCGACAGGGCTGCCCCACGTGCCACCGTGGTGTGAGTCGATCCTCGGCTTGAAAGTGGATGCAGTGAAGGGAAATCAGGTTTCCCTGGAATGGACGGAGACATCTGGGGGACTCTGGGAGTGGTGGGACGACCCTGGAGTTCTTCTCGGCATTCCTGTGGAGAGCGCCTCCTTTGAGATGCGATGGGAACGCCGGGAATTCTTTCCCAACCACGCAGGAAAAGGATCACTCCTCTCGAGCTAGGAGGCGGAAACGGGGCTCCTCTGGATGTAGGCGGGACTCTCGTGCTTCCTCTTGAGTGGAGACGGGTATGTCGGGGATCTTCTTAAGTTGCAAGAAGGGTGTGAAGGACTCTTTGGAAGTTCCAGATGTTAGATGTGATTAGCCTCGATTCGCCTCAGCTGAAATGGGCCTTATCTCGCCTGGAGGGGAGAACCTCCTGGATTTTCTCGTGTTGCGGCAGGTGCTCTCGACTTACGACGGGGACCACAGGGACCCGCTCTGGTGGCCTCAGGAAAGGCCAGTCCCCATGCGAGTTGCTCGGGGCTTCTCGGATACCTCTCCCGTCGATTCCGTGGCCTAAGACCTTGTGTGGAGTCGGTGCTGGAATTGAGGATTCCTCTCCAGTGCTGACATGGATCTTGGGGTACTTCTGGAGTCTCCGCAGGGGAGTCAGTCCTCGGCTCGAGTGGGGGCATGAACCTGGGCTTTCCTTCCGAGCTGTAGCAGCAGTGTCGCGCTTCCCTTCACGTGGATCAAGGGATCTGTGTCTTTCCCTCTAGGCTTTTCCACCAGGCTTTCCCACGATGCTTTACCACAGGGCTGTCCCACGAGCCAACGTGGTGTGAGTCGATCCTCGGCTTGAAAGTTCAGGCAGTGCAGGGAAAACAGGTTTCCCTGGAATGGACGGAGACATCTGGTTGACTCTCGGAATGGTGGCACGACCCTGGAGTTCCTCTCGCCTTTCCTGTGCAGATCGTCTCTTCTGGAGATGCGACGGGAACACGGGGAATTCTTTCCCGACCACGCAGGGAAAGGATCCCTCCTCTCGAGATAGGAGGCGGAAACGGGCCTCCTCTGGATGTGGGCGGGACTCTCGTGCTTCCTCTCGAGTGGAGACGGGTATGTCGGGGAACTTCTTGAGTTGCAGCAAGGGTGTGAAGGACCCTTTGGTAGTTCTAGAGGTTAGGTCTCATTAGCCTGGAGACGCCTCAGCGGAAATGGGCCTCATCTCGCCTGGAGGGGAGAACCTCCTGGATTTTCTCGAGTTGCGGCAGGTGCTCTCGACTTACGACGGGGACCTCAGGGACCCGCTCTGGTGGCCTCAGGAAAGGCCATTCCCCATGGGAGTTTGCTCGTGGGCCTCTCGGGATTCCTCTCCCGTCTATGCCGGGGCCTAAGACCTTGCGTGGAGTCAGTGCCGGAATCTGAGGATTCCTCTGCAGTGCTGACATGGATCTTCGGGTACTTCTGGAGTCTCCCCAGTGGAGTTTGTCCTCGTCTCGAGTGGGGGCATGCACGTGTGCTTTCTTCCCGAGCTGTAGCAGCAGGGTCACGCTTCCCTTCGCGTGGATCAAGGGATCTGTGGCTCTCCCTACAGGCTTTCCCTCGAGGCTTTCCCACGAGGCTTTCCCACGAGGATTTCCCACAGGGCTGTCCCACATGCCACCGTGGTGTGATCGATCCTCGGCTTGAAAGTCGAGGCAGTGCAGGGAAAAAAGTTTTCCCTGGAATGGATTGAGACATCTGGGGGACTCTGGGAATGGTGGCACGACCCTGGTGTTCCTCTCGCCTTTCCTGTGGAGATCGCCTGCTCTTGAGAAGCAAGGGAAATGCCGGGAATTCTTTCCTGAACACGCAGAGAAAGGATCCCTCCTCTCGAGGTAGGAGGCGGAAACGGGACTCCTCTGAATGTGGGCGGGGACTCTCGTGCTTCCTCTCGAGTGCAGACGGGTATGTCGGGGAACTTCTTGAGTTGCAGCAAGGGTGTGAAGGACCCTTTGGAAGTTCCAGAGTTTAGGTGTGATTAGCCTGGAGACGCCTCAGTGGAAATGGGCCTAATCTCGCCTGGAGGGGAGAACCTCCTGGATTTTCTCGAGTTGCAGCAGGTGCGCTCGACTTAAGATGGGGACCTCAGGGACCGGATCTGGTGGCATCAGGAAAGGCCAGTCCCCTTGCGAGTTGCTCGGGGGCCTCTCAGGATACCTCTCCCGTCGATGCCGGGACCTAAGACCTTGTGTGGAGACGGTGCCCGAAACTGAGGATTCCCTCTCCAGTGCTGACATGGATCTTGGGGTACTTCTGGAGTCTCCCCAGCTGAGTCAGTCCTCCTCTCGAGTGGGGGCATGCACGTGTGCTTTCCTCCCAGCTTTAGCAGCAGTGTCACGCTTCCCTTCGCGTGGATCAAGGGATCTGTGGCTTTCCCTCAAGGCTTTCCCACGAGGCTTTCCCACAGGGCTGTCCCACGTACCACCGTGGTGTGAGTCGATCCTCGGATTGAAAGTAGAGACAGTGCAGGGAAAACAGGTTTCCCTGGAATGGACTGAGACATCTGGGTGACTCTGGGAATGGTGGCACGACTCTGGAGTTTCTCTCGCCTTTCCTGTGGAGAGCGCCTCCTCTTGAGAAGCGACGGGAACGCGGGGAATTCTCTCCCCACCACGCAGGGAAAGGATCCCTCCTCTCGAGCTAGGAGGCGGAAACGGGGCTCCTCTGGATGTGGGCGGAACTCTCGTGCTTCCTCTCGAGTGGAGAAGGGTATGTCGGGAAACTTCTTGAATTGCAGCAAGGGTTTGAAGGACCCTTTGTAAGTTCCAGAGGTTAGGTGTGATTATCCTCGAGAAGCCTCAGAGGAAATGGGCATCATCTCGCCTGGAGGGGAGAACCTCCTGGATTTTCTCGAGTTGCGGCAGGTGCTCTCGACTCACGACGGGGACCTCAGGGACCCGCTCTGGTGGCCTCAGTAAAGGCCAGCCCCTTGCGAGTTGCTCGGGGGCCTCTCAGGATACCTCTCCCGCCGATGCCGGGACCTAAGACCTTGTGTGGAGACGGTGCCCGAAACTGAGGATTCCTCTCCAGTGCTGACATGGATCTTGGGGTACTTCTGGAGTCTCCCCAGGGTAGTCAGTCCTCCTCTCGTGTGGGGGCATGCACGTGTGCTTTCCTCCCAGCTTTAGCAGCAGTGTCACGCTTCCCTTCGCGTGGATCAAGGGATCTGTGGCTTTCCCTCGAGGCTTTCCCACGAGGATTTCCCACGAGGCTTTCCCACAGGGCTGTCCCACGTGCCACCGTGGTGTGAGTCGATTCTCGGCTTGAAAGTCGAGGCAGTGCAGGGAAAACAGCTTTCCCTGGAATGGACTGAGACATCTGGGGACTCTGGGAATGGTGGCACGACCCTGGAGTTCCTCTCGCCTTTCCTGTGGAGAGCGCCTCCTCTTGAGATGCCACAGGAACGCCGGGAATTCTTTTCCGACCACACAAGGAAAGGATCCCTCATCTCGAGCTAGGAGGCGGAAACGGAGCTCCTCTGGATGTGGGCGGGACTCTCGTGATTCCCCTCGAGTGGAGACGGGTATGTCGGGGAACTTATTGAGTTGCAGCAAGGGTGTGAAGGACCCTTTGGAAATTCCAGTTGTTAGATGTGATTAGCCTCGAGACGCATCAGCAGAAATGGGCCTCATCTCGCCTGGAGGGGAGAACCTCCAGGATTTTCTCGAGTTGCGCCAGGTGCTCTCGACTTACGACAGGGACCTCAGGGACCCGCTTTGGTGGCCTCAGGAAAGGCCAGTCCCCATGCGAGTTGCTTGGGAGCCTCTCGTGATGTCTTTCCCTCTCCAGTGCTGTCTTGGATCTTGACTGGCCTTTTCCTGAGGCCACCAGAGCGGGTCCCTGCGGTCCCCGTCGTAAGTCGAGAGCACCTGCCGCAACTGGAGAAAATCAAGGATGTTCTCCCCTCCAGGCAAAATGAAGCCTATTTCCGCTGACACATCTCAAGGCTAAGCACACTTAAACTCTGGAACTTCCAACGGGTCCTTCACACCCTTGGCTGCAAATCAAGAAGTTCCCCGACATTACCCGTCTCCACTCAAGAGGAAGCACGATAGTTCCGCCCACATCCAGAGGAGCCCCGTTTCCGCCTCATAGCTCGAGAGGAGGGATCCTTTCCCTGCGAGGTCGGGAAAGAATTCCCGCGGTTCCCGTCGCATCTCAAGAGGAGGCACTCTCCACAGGAAAGGCGAGCGGAACTCCACGGACATGCCACCATTCTCCGAGCCCCCAGATGTCTCAGTCCATTCCAGGGAAACCTGTTTCCCCTCACTGACTCGACTTTCAAGCCGAGGATCGACTCACACCACTGTGGCACGTGGGACAGCCCTGTGGCAAAGCCTCGTGGGAAAGCCTCGTGGGAAAGCCTCGAGGTAAAGCCACAGATATCTTGATCCACGCGAAGGGAAGCGCGACCACTGCTGCTACAGCTGGGGAGGAAAGCGCATGTGCATGCCCTCAACCGAGACGAGGACTGACTCCCCTGGGGAGACTCCAGCAGTACACCAAGATCCATGTCAGCACTGGAGAGGAATACTCAGGTTACAGCACCCACTCTACGTAAGGTCTGAGGCCCGGCATCGACGGGAGAGGAATCCGGAGAGGGCCCCGAGGAACTGGCATGGGGAGTGGCCTTTCCTGAGGCCACCAGAGCGGGTCCCTGAGGTCCCCCATCGTAAGTCGAGAGCACCTGCCGCAGCTCGAGAATATCCAGGAGTTTCTCCACCTCCAGGCGAGATGAGGCCCATTTCCATTGAGGCATCTCGGGGCTAATCACACCTAACCTCTAGAACTGCCAAAGGTCCTTCACACCCTTGCTGCAACTCAAGAAGTTCCCCAACATACCCGTCTCCACTCGAGAAGAAGCACGAGAGTCCCTCCCACATGAGGAGGAGCCCCGTTTCCACCTCATAGCTCGAAAGAAGGGATCCTTTCCCTGCGTGGTCGGGAAAGAATTTCCGGCATTCCGTCGCATCTCAAGAGTAGGCGCTCTCCACAGAAAAGGCGAGAGGAACTCCAGGGTCGTGCCCCATTCCAGATTCCCTCAGATGTCTCAGTCCATTCCAGGGAAACTTGTTTTCCCTGCACCTCCTCGACTTTCAAGCCGAGGATCGACTCACACCACGGTGGCACGTGGGACAGCCCTGTGGGAAAGCCTTGTGGAAAAGCCTCGAGGGAAAGCCTTCAGGGAAAGCCACTGATACCATGATCCAATCGCCAAGAAGCGTGACACTGCTGCTAAAGCTCGGGAGGAAAGCGCACGTGCATGCCCCCACTCGAGACGAGGACTGACCCCCTGGGGAGACTTCAGAAGTACCCCAAGATCCATGTCAGCACTGTCAGGAATCCTCAGGTTCCGGAACCGACTCCACACAAAGTCTTAGGCCCCGGCATCGACGGGAGAGGAATCCGAGAGGCCCCAGCAACTTGCATGGGGACTGGCCTTTCCTGAGGCCACCAGAGCGGGTCCCTGAGGTCCCTGTCGTAAGTCGAGAGCACCTGCCACAACTCGAGAAAATTCAGGAGGTTCTCCCCTCCAGGCGAGATGAGGCCCATTTCCACTGAGGCATCTCGACGCTAATCACACCTAACCTCTGGAACTTGCAAAGCGTCCTTCACACCCTTGCTGCAACTCAAGCAGTTCCCCGACATACCCGTCGACACTCGAGAGGAAGTACGAGAGTCCCGCCCACATCCAGAGGAGCCCCGTTTCCGCCTCCTAGCTCGAGAGGAGGGATCCTTTCCCTGCGTGGTGGGGAAAGAATTTCCGGCGTTCCCGTTGCATCTCAAGAGGAGGTGCTCTCCACAGGAAAGGCGAGAGGAAGTCCAGGGTCGTGACACCATTCCCAGAGTCCCCCAGATGTCTCAGTCCATTCCAGGGAAAACTGTTTTCCCTGCACTGCCTCGACTTTCAAGCCCAGGGTCGACTTTCACCACGGTGGCACGTGGACAGCCCTGTGGGAAAGCCTCGTGGAAAGTCTCGTGGGAAAGCCTCGAGGGTAAGCCATAGATCCCTTGATCCAGGCGAAGGAAAGCGTGACACTGCTGCTACAGCTC
>NW_017195268.1:0-30928 GCF_001704415.2 Capra hircus
CTGAAGCAACTGAAGTCATCATTTAGTGTTTAGTGCTTTTTAGATATGAAGAGATGCAAGGATTGGGATCATGAAAGCAGGTCCTGAAAATATCTGACTTTAAAGACCTGCTCCAGATTCCCTGGAGCTGAGAGCCACAATCCAACCTGAACTCCGTTGAGGGGACTGAAGTCAGTTGCAGCACCATAGGGTTCATTCTCCCCAGAGGCAGATCGCAAACCCCTTGTTATTCAGTTCAGTTCAGTTGCTCAGTGATGTCTGACTCTTTGCAACCCCATGCATCACACCACGCCAGACCTCCCCGTCCATCACCGATGCCAGGAGTTCACTTAGACTCATGTCCATTAAGTCAGTGATGCCATCCAGCCATCTCATCCTCTGTCGTCACATTCTCCCCCTTCCCCCAATCCCTCCCAGCATCAGAGTCTTTTCCAATGAGTCAGCTCTTCGCTGAGGTGGCCAAAGTACTGGAGTTTCAGCTTTTAGCATCATTCCTTTCAAAGAAATCTCAGGGCTGATCTCCTTCAGAATGGACTGGTTGGATCTCCTTGCAGTCCAAAGGACTCTCAAGAGTCTTCTCCAACACCACAGTTCAAAACCATCAATTCTTCAGCACTCCGTCTTCTTCACAGTCCAACTCTCACATCCATACATGACCACAGGAAAAACCATAGCCTTGACTAGACGGACCTTAGTCGGCAAAGTAATGTCTCTGCTTTTGAATATACTATCTAGGTTGGTCATAACTTTTCTTCCAAAGAATAATTGTCTTTTAGTTTGATGGCTGCAGTCACCATCTGCAGTGATTTTGGAGCCCAGAAAAATAAAGTCTGACACTGTTTCCACTGTTTCCCCATCTATTTCCCATGAAGTGATGGGACCAGATGCCATGATCTTCGTTTCTGAACCTTGAGCTTTAAGCCAACTTTTTCACTCTCCTTTTGCTTTCACCCAGAGGCCTTTTAGTTCTGCTTCACTTTCTGCCATAAGGGTGGTATCATCTGCATATCTGAGGTTATTGATATTTCTCCTGTCAATCTTGACTCCAGCTTGTGTTTCTTTCAGCCCAGCGTTTTTCATGATGTACTCTGCATAGAAGTTAAATAAGCAGGGCGACGATATCCTATTTGGAACCAGTCTGTTGTTCCAAGTCCAGTTCTAACTGTTGGTTCCTGACCTGCGCATGGATTTCTCAAGAGACAGGTCAGGTGGTCTGCTATTCCCATCTCTTTCAGAATTTTCCACAGTTTATTGTGATCCACACAGTCAAAGGCTTTGGCATAGTCAATAAAGCAGAAATAGATGTTTTTCTGGAACTCTCTTGCTTTTTCCATGATCCAGCAGAGGTTGGCAATTTGATCTCTGGTTCCTCTGCCTTTTCTAAAACCAGCTTGAACATCAGGAAGTTCACGGTTCACGTATTTCTGAAGCCTGGCTTGCAGAATTTTGAGCGTTACTTTACTGACGTGTGAGATGAGTGCAATTGTGCGGTAGTTTGGGAATTCTTTGGCATTGCCTTTCTTTGGAATTGGAATGAAAACTGACGTTTTCCAGTCCTGTGGCCACTGCTGAGTTTTCCAAATTTGCTGGCATATTGAGTGCAGCACTTTCACAGCATCATCTTTCAGGATTTGAAACAGCCAAACTGGAATTCCATCTCCTCCACTAGCTTTGTTCATAGTGATGCTTTCTAAGGCCCACTTGACTTCACATTCCAGGATGTCTGGCTCTACATGAGTGATCACACCATCATGATTATCTGGGTCATGAAATCTTTTTTTGTACAGTTCTTCTGTGTATTCTTGCCAGCTCTTCTTAATATCTTCTGCTTCTGTTAGGTCCAGACGATTTCTGTCCTTTATCGAGCCCATCTTTGCATGAAATGTTCCCTTAGTATCTCTAATATTCTTGAGGAGATCTCTCGTCTTTCCCATTCTGTTCTTTTCCTCTTTTTTTCTTTGCACTGATCGCTGAAGAAGTCTTTCTTATCTCTTCTTGCTATTCTCTGGAACTCTGCATTCAGATGCTTATATCGTTCCTTTTCTCGTTTGCTTTTCCCCTCTCTTCTTTTCAGAGGTATTTGTAAGACCCCCCAAACAGCCATTTGGCTTTATTGCATTTCTTTTCCATGGGGATGGTCTTGATCCCTGTCTCCTGTACAATGTCACGAACCTCATTCCATAGTTAATCTGGCACTCTATCTATCAGATCTAGGCCCTTAAATCTATTACTCACTTCCACTGTAAAATCATAAGGGATTTGATTTAGGTCATACCTGAATGGTCTAGCGATTTTCCCTACTTTCTTCAAATTGAGTCTGAATTTGGTAATAAGGGGTTCATGATCTGAGCCACAGTCAGCTCCTGGTCTTATTTTTGCTGACAGTATAGAGCTTCTCCATCTTTGGCTGCAAAGAATATATTTAGTCTTAGTCAATTACACAACTCAGTTTAAACTCTGTACTAGGGATTATACAATAATAACGTATCCTGCTTGAGGACAGTTTCTCCTTCCTGAAAATCTTCTGGCTAATCCTGTTATCTTAAAATGTAAATTATGAGATTGGTCTAGTAAGATCTTTACAACCTCCAGACATTCTTTTGTTTCATTGGGATAACTAATTAAAGGTATATAACTCCTTTGCTAACGCTAGTGAGTGGGCACTCTTTCTGCCCCCTTCTGATGTCTATGTCAGAAGCTTTCTCTATCTCTTTTATACTTTAATAAAACTCTATTACACAAAAGCTCTGAGTGATCAAGCCTCGTCTCTGGCCACGAATGGAATTCTTCTCCTTCAGAGGCCAAGAATCCTGGTGTCTTCTGTGGTTCAGCAACAACCTTTCAAGAGGAGTGGGAGTACCTGGACCTTGGTCAGCGGGAATTGTACAGGGACGTGATGTTAGAGAACTATGGGAACCTGGCCTTCTCGGGTGAGGACAGCTGCCTTCCAGAATCCCTTATCTACCCTTGGGATTTGGTTCCTTCACTTGTAGAATGTCTTCTGGGAATTGTCTGTGTCCTACAATAGAGTTTACGATCTCTGCTTTTGAGGAATAAATGGGAGTTGGTGAGAATAGACAGAAAGCTTCATGATGACTTCATGATTCTAACCTTCCTCTTTCTTGAGCTCTTTGCCTCCTTCGCTCTGGACTAGAGGTCACTCTCTCAGTTTACTGGTATAAAATCACTGCTGCCTTCCTCATAAAGACAGAGGTCCACCCTTATTTTTTGACTGAATGTTATTCTGATGGAGATCTCAGGATCTGGGTTTTAACTATTGCCTACTACAGTAAATGTGCTTTCTATAAAGTCTTTTGGGAAGTCACGTCCTGGACTCTTTTCACATTCTACAATGCCTTCCTCTCTCCCGAGACCACAATGTTGTTCAGTCGCTCAGTCATGTCCGACTCTTTGTGACCCCATGGACTGCAGCATGTCAGGCTTCCTGTCCATCACCAACTCTCAGAGCTTGCTCCAAACTCATGTCCATTGAGTTGATGATGCCAACAAAGCATCTCATCCTCTGTCGTCCCCTTCTCTTCCTGTCCTCAATCTTTCCCAGCATCAGGGTCCCTTTCCAATGAGTTGGCTCTTCCCATCAAGTGGCCAAAGTATTGAGTTTTAGCTTTGGCATTAGTCCTCCCAGTGAATATTCAGGACTGGATTTCCTTTAGGGTGGACTGGTTTGATCTCCTTGCTGTCCAAGGGAACTCTCAAGAGTCTTCTCCAGCACCACTGTTCAAAAGCATCAATTCTTTGGCACTCAGCCTTCTTTATGGTCCATCTCTTACATCCATACATAACTACTGGAACAACCATAGATTTGACCAGATGGACTTTTGTTGGGCAAAGTAATGTCTCTGCTTTTTAACACCGCTGTCTAGGTTTTCATTGCTTATCTTCCAAGGAGCAAGCATCTTTTAATTTCATGGCTGCAGTAACCCTCTGCATTGATTTTGGAGTCCAAGCAAATACAGTCTCTCCCTGTTACCATCGTTTCCCCTTTTATTTGCCATGAAGAGATGGGACTGGATGTCATGATCTTAGTTTTTTGAATTTTGAGTATTAAGCCAGCTTTTTCACTCTCCCTCTTTCACTTTCACCAAGAGGCTCTTTTAGTTCCTCTTTGCTGAGATTATTGATATTTCTCCTGGCAATCTTGATTCCAGGTTGAGCTTCATCCAATCTTGCATTTTGCATGATGTTATCTGCATATAAGTTCAATAAGCAGAGGACAATATACAGGCTTGATGTACTCCTTTCCCAATTTGGAACCAGTTCATTGTTCCATGTCCAGTTCTGTTGTTTCCTGACCTGCATACAGATTTCTCAGGAGGGCAGGTCAGGTGGTCTGGTATTCCCATCTCTGGAAGAATTTCCCACAGTTTGTTTGTGATCCACACAAAGCCTTTAGCATAGTCAATGAAGCAGAAGTAGATGTTTTCTGGAATTCTCTTGCTTTTTCTGTGATCCAGTGGATGTTGGCAATTTGATCTCTCGTTCATCTGCCTTTTCTAAATCCAGCTTGTACATCTGGACATTCTCAATTCACATACTGTTGAAGCCTAGCTTGAAAGATTTTTGAGGCATTACCTTGCTGGCATGTACAATGAGTGCAATTGTGCAGAAGTTTTGAACATTCTTTGGCATTGATCTTCTTTGGGATTGGAATGAAAACTGGAGGTTTTCCAACCTGTAGCCACTGCTGAGTTTTCCAAATTTGCTGGCATATTGAATGAAGCACTTTAACAGCATCATCCTTTGTAATTTAAAATAGCTTCAGCTGAATTCTATCCTCTCTACTAGCTCTTTTATAGTGATGCTTCCTAAGACCCACTTGACTTCTCACTCCTGGATTTCTGGCTCTAGGTGAGTGGTCACACCATCAGGATTATCTGGTGTGATAAGATCTTTTTAGTATAGTTCATCTGTGTATTTTCACCACCTCTCCTTATAGTCGTGTCCAACGCTTTGTGACCCCATGGACTATACAGTCTGTCGAATTCTCGAGGCCAGAATACTGGAGTGGGTAAGCCTTTCCCTTCTCCCAGGGGATCTTCCCAACCTTTCTAGGGTTCGAACCTAGGTCTCCTGCATTGCAGGCGGATTCTTTACCAGCTGAGCCACAGGGGAAACTCAGTATAGATCGTCTGTGTATTTTCACCACCTCTCCTTACTATCTTCTGCTTTTGTTAGGTCCATACTGTTTCTGTCCTTTCTTGTGCCCATCTTTGCATGAAATGTTCCTTGGTATCTCTCTTTCTCTTTTTTTCTTTTTTGGTTAATTTTTATTTTCTATCGGAGTAGAGTTGATTTCTGTTGTGTTTGTTTTAGGTTTACAAGAACATGATTCAGTTATACACAGATGTATATCTATTCTGCGTATCCAGTCGACTTCCCTGTGCTATTTGGTAGGTCGACTGGCATTATCTATATGGTAATAAATAGTGTGTTTTTGTTAACCACAACCTCTCAAGGTCTCCCTGCCACTACATTTTTTTTTTAAGTCATAATTGGGTTTCTAAGTCTGTGAGTCTGTTTCTGTTTATAGTTAGTTAATCAGTATTCTTGCCTGGAGAATCCCATGGATGGAGGAGTCTGGTGGGCTATAGTCCATGGGGTCACAAAGAGTCGGACATGACTGAGCAACTTAACTAACTAACTAACTAATCTGTATAAATTTATAGATTCCCCTCTAAGTGATACTTCTTCTTTCATCTCTGACTTCACTGAGTATGATAAATTCTCAGTCCACCCATGCTCCTGAAAATGTCATCCATTCATTCTTTTGGATGGCTGAGTGTATGCCAGTTGTTAGATGGACAGGGGACTCTTCACTTCTCTATAGATGGAACTTCGGTTGATGCTCCTGTCTTAGATATTGTCAATAGCACTGCCCTGAAAATTGAGGTGCAACTATCATTTTAATGTGTGGATGTGAGAGTTGGACTGTGAAGAAGGCTGAGCGCTGAAGAATTGATGCTTTTGAACTGTGGTGTTGGAGAAGACTCTTGAGAGTCCCTTGGACTGCAAGGAGATCCAACCAATCCATTCAGAAGGAGAGCAGCCCTAGGATTTTCTTTGGAAGGAATGATGCTAAAGCGAAAACTCCAGTACTTTGGCCACCTCATGCAAAGTGTTGACTCACTGGAAAAGACTCTGATGCTGGGAAGGATTGGGGGCAGGAGGAGAAGGGGACGAGATGAGATGACTGGATGGCATCACGGACTTGATGAACGTGAGTCTGAGTGAACTCTAGGAGATGGTGATGGACAGGGAGGCCTGGCATGCTGTGATTCATGTGGTCGCAAAGAGTCAGACACCACTGAGTGACTGAACTGAACTGAAGTCAAGGAGTGGACTTGCCAGTTCAAGTGGTATGTCTGTATTTAGTGTTTTAAGGAATTTCCATACTCTTTTTCCTTGTGGCTGTACGACTCAATTACAGTCCTGCCCACAGTATAGGAGGATTCTCTGTTTCCCTCGCCCTCAGCAGCAATTAACCTTTGTAGGACGCAGATGATTCCTTTGTAGACCTTTTGGAAGATGGATATTCTGTGAGGTGTGAGGTGATACCTCATTGCAGTTTTGATTAGATTTCTCTGAAAGTGGTCCTGAGCATCTTTTCATGTGTTTTATGGCCATCTGGATGCCTTCCTTGGAGACACATCCATTTAGATCTTTGCGGTTTTTCTATTGGATTGATAGGGGGGTTTTTTGTTTTGTTTTGTTTTGTTTTGCAGCTTTATCATGAGCTGCGTGAGCAGTTTGTATGTTGGGAGATGAATTCGTTATTTTAAACATCTGTTGCAAACATTTATTTTCCCATTCTGATAGTTGTCTTTTTCTTTCCTTTAGGTTGCCCTTGCAGTGCAAAAGTTTTTAGGTGATGAGGTGCCTTTTTAAAGTTTAGTTTTAGTTTTAATTATTCTAAGCATAGATTCAAAAAGAACTTGTTGTGATTCATGTCAAAGTGTGTTTGCCTGTATTTTCCTCAAGAGGATTAGAGTAATCTGCCCATTTAACTCTTCAAGCTATTTGGATTTTTTCTTCTGTAAGCAGTTAGGGAGAGACATAAATTCTTTCCCTTTCCCCTTGTTTAAGGAAGCTCCTCCCTGTCCATCCTGACTGTTAACAGCTTACATTGCCAGCATCATTGTAGGAGACTTCCCATGTCTCCACGTCCTCTCTGCCATTTTGTTAGTAAACCTCAGGAGATAGGCCACTCTGAGCTGGGTGAGGTGATATGTTCTTGTAGTTTTGATTTTAATTTCTTTAATAATTAGCAATGTGAGCACCTTTTCATGGGCTTTATAGCCGCCTGGGATGTCTTCTGGGGAGAAATATCCATTTAGATCTTTGCCCTCCACCACTTTTTTAATTGAACAGCATGGGTTGTTTGCATATTTGGGGGATGAATTCCTTATTTTCACCTTGGTTGTCACATTTTTTTATCCTGTGGGTTATTTTGTTTTTCCTTTAGGGTTCCCCTCCTTTTGATCTCTGGCTCCTCTGCCTCTTCTAAATCCACCTTGAACATCTGGACGTTCTCAGTTTATTTACTGTTAAAGCCTTGCTTGGAGAATTTTGAGCATTACTTTACTGGTGTGTGAGATGAGTGCAGTTGTGCAGTAGTCTGAACATCCTTTGGCATTCCCCTTTCTTTCAGATTGGAATGAAAAACTGACCTTTTTCCAGTCCTGTGGCCACTGCTGAGTTTTCCAAATTTCCCTGCATATTGAGTACAGGGCTTTAAACAGCATTATCTTTTAGGATTTGCAATAGCTCAGCTGGAATTCCATCACTTCCACCAGCTTGTTCATGGTGATGCTTCCTAAGGCCCACTTGACTTTGCATTCTAGGACGTCTGGCTCTAGGTGAGTGATCACACCATGGTGGTTATCTTGGTCATTAAGGTTTTTTTTGGATAGTTCTTCTGTGTTTTCTTGCCACCTCTTCTTAATATCTTCTGCTTCTGTTAGGTTCTTACCAGTTCTGTCCTTTATTTTGCCCATTTCTGCATGAAATATTCTCCTGGTATCTCTAATTTTCCTGAAGCGATTTCTAGTCTTTCCCATTCTATTGTTTTCCTCTATTTCTTTGCACTGATTACTGAGGAAGGCTTTCTTATCTCTCCTTGTTATTCTTTGGAATTCTGCATTCAAATAGGTATATCTTTCCTCTTCTTTTACATTTTTGATTTGCAGTTTTGATTTACATTTCTATAACATTTCACAAAGTTGAAAGCTTTTCATGTGACATTTTTAAGAACAGTGTGAGTAAAACAGTTTGGCGATTGGCCTCGTGATCTTTCGCCCTGGTTTGACTCTTTTCCCCTGACGCACCTAGGACATTTCTTCAGGCAGGTGTTTCTTCCTTCAGTTCAGTTCAGTTCAGTTCACTCGCTCAGTCGTGTCCGACTCTTTGCGACCCCAAGAATCGCAGCACGCCAGGCCTCCCTGTCCATCACCAATTCCCGGAGTTCACTCAGGCTCACGTCCATCGAGTCAGTGATGCCATCCAGCCATCTCATCCTCTGTCGTCCCCTTCTCCTTTTGCCCCCAATCCCTCCCAGCACCAGAGTCTTTTCCAATGAGTTAACTCTTCTCCTGAGGTGGCCAAAGTTTCTTCCTTAGAGCCCCTCAGCCCTGATGAAAATGAAGTGCCATCCGCACAGGATTTTCCATTGCTGTTCCAAAAGTGGCCACAAGGCGGCAGCATTTCCTTATGCTGCACAATTAGGTGTTTATTATGGTTAACTTATTTTCTAATGAAGTAGAGTTGATTTCTGTTGTGTTTGTTTTAGGTTGACAGGAACTTGATTCAGTTATACATAGAGGTACATCTATCCTCCTCTTTTTCGGGGTCTTTTCCCAAATAGGTTCTTTGAGTGTGTTCAGTAGAATTCCCTGTGCTATTCAGTAGGTCCATTTCAGTTATCTATCTGACAATAAGTAGTGTGTATCTGTAAACCCCAATCTCTTATTGTTCCCCTTCCCCAACCTTAAAAAAAAATCGTAAACTCGTGTTTCTATGTCTGTGAGTCTATCTTAGTTTATGAATTGGTTCACTTGAGGAATCTGTCGATTCTCCCTGTACGTCATCCTTTGCGTTCCCTCTCTGACTGGCTTCACTCAGTGTGATAAATCTCTCGGTCCATCCATGCTCCTGAAAATGACTTTTTCTTTCATTCGTTTCGATGGCTGAGTGGACTGCAGCATTTTGATGGACAATTTCCTCATTATTTCTCTGTTGATGGACAGTTTGGTTTATGCTCTGTCTTGGATATTGTCAATAATGCTGTCCTGAAAATATGGGTGCACCTATCATTTCAGTTTTGATTTTCTACTGATCTAAGAGCAGGAGTGGGCTTGCCAGACCATGCGGTAAGTCTGTTTAGTGTTCTAAGGAATCTCCATACTGCTTTCTTTTGTGGCTGCACCCGCCCCACTCCAATTTCCATCCCTGCCCACAGGGTAGGAGGAGTCCCTGTCTTCCTTGCCCTCTGCAGCATTTCATCCTTGGAGATCTTTTCGAGGATGGCTCTTCTGAGGGCGTCAGTGGTACCTGGTTGCAGTTTGATTGGCATTTCTCTAAGAGTGGTCCTAGCATCTTGTCATGTGCTTTATGGACATCTGGATGCCTTCTTTGGAGAAATGTCTATTTAGATTTTTGCCAGTTTTTCTCCTGGGCTGATTCTTTTCTTGCTCATGAACTGTGGGGGCTTCACTGGTGGCTCAGCTGGTAAAGAATCCGCCTGCAATGCAGGAGACTTGGGTTGGATCCCTGGGTTGGGAAGATCCCCTGGAGAAGGGAAATGCGGCTCACTCCAGTATTCCAGCCTGGAGAATTCCATGGGCTGTACAGTCCATGGGTCACAGAGAGTCGGACACAACTGAGTGAGTTTCACTTTCACTGTGTGAGCACTCTGTGTCTTTGGAGATGAATTCCTTGTTTCAAACTTCAGCTGCAAATGTTTATTTTCCCATTCTGAGGGTTGTCTGTTTCTATCCTTCAGGGTTGCCCTTCCTGTGCAAAAGCTTTTCAGGTTAATGAGATGCCTTTTTAAAGTTTAGTTTTATTTTGAAATATTCTGAATGTAGATCCAAAAAAAAAAATCTTGCTGTGGTTTATGTAAAGTGTGTGCTGCCTATATTTTCCTCTAGAGGTTTAGAGTAATTGTCCCTCCAGGTAACTCTTTATTCGATTTGGAGTTTGTGTGGAATTGGTTAGCCAGAGATGTAAATGCTTTAACTTTCCCCTTGTTTAAGGGACCTCCACCCGGTCTTCTATCGTGGCTGTTAACAACTTACAATCCCAGCATCAGCGTAGGAGGGCTCGCTTTTCTCCACAACCTCTCCAGCCTTTATTTTTTCTAAGACTTTTTGACAGAGTCCATTCTGACCAGTAGGAGCTCATACCTCATTGTAGTTTTGATTTACATTGCGATAACATTTCACAAAGTTGAAAGCTTCTCATGAGATATTTTTAATAGCAGTGTGAGTTAAACGGGCTTCGGAGATCGGCCTTGTGATCTTTTGCCCTGTTTTGAAAATTTCCCGGACGCACCTAGGACATTTCTCCAGGCAGGTGTTTCTTCCTTAGAGCCCCTCTGTCCTCGTGAATAGCAAGTACCCTCAGCCCAGGATTTTCTGTTGTTGTACCAAAAGCGGCCACAAGGCGGCAGCATTTTGTTACGCTGCACAATTATTTATTTCAGTGAATTTATTTACTGCTGTTAATTTTTATTTTCTATTGAAGTAGAGTTGTTTCTGCTGTGTTTGTTTTAGATTGACAGGAACCTGATTCAATTATACATAGAGGTATATCTATTCTGTTCTTTTCCGGAGTATTTTCCCATATAGGTTCCTTCAGTGTGCTTTGTACTTTCTTGTGCTATTCCGTAGGTTCATTTGGATGATCTGACAGTAAGTAGCGTGTATTGTTAATTCCCGCCTTTTATTGTCTCCCTTCCCCAACCTTTTTTTTTTTAAAATAATCATAAACTTATGTTTCTAATTCTGTGAGGCTGTTTCTGTTTATGAATTGGTTCATTTGAGGAATTTATCAGTTCCCCATGTGTGTGATAGTTTGCTTTCTCTCTCAGACTGACTTCGTTCAGTATTGTAAACTCTCAGCCCATCCATGCTCCTGAAAATGACGTTTTTCCATTTGTTCCGATGGCTGAGTGTATTCCGGTGTTTCGATGGACAGGTTCCTCTTTATGTCTCTACTGATGGACACTTTGGTTGATGCTCTGTCTTGGAGATTCAATAGTGCTGCCCTGGAAATAAGGGTGCAACTATCATCTTCAATTATGCTTTTCTCTGGATATAAAGCAAGGGGTGGCCTTGCCAGATCAGGTAGTAAGTCTATGTTTAGTGTTGTAAGGAATGTCCATGCTGTTTTCCTGTGGCCGGCCCCACACATTTCCTTCCCCGCCCACAGTGTAGGAGGATTCCCTGTTCCCCTGGCTCTCGCAGCATTTAACCTTTGTAGGTCTTTGGGGGGCTGTATGAGGGGCGTGAGGTGATACCTCATCGAGGTTTCAATTGACATTTCTGTAAGTGTGGTCCTGAGCATCTTTTCATGCGCTCTATTGCCATCTGGATGCCTTCTTTAAAATGTCCATTTAGACCTTTGCCTGTATTCCTGCTGCGTTCTTTTTTTTTTTTTTTTTTTTTATCTTGAGCTGTGTGAGCATTTTGCATCTTTGGAGACCAATTCCTTATTTTTAAGTTCGGTTGCAAATGTTTATTTTCCCATTCTGAGGGCTGTCTTTTTCTTTCCTTTAGGGTTACCCTTCCTGTGCAAAACCTTTTTAGGTTAATGAGGTGCCTTTTTTTTAGTTTAGTTTTATTTTTAACAATTCTGAATATAGATCTGTCGTGCGAGTGTATGTTCCTTGATTTTTTGTCTCATCACAACAAAGATTTGGAGTGACGGACATTAAAACCCACTCGGCGTGTCACAGCTCTCAGGTCTTGGATAGACCATTTTATAGCTCTCAGTTCTCGAATGGACCATGTTATAGCTCTTAGACAAATCAGTGTTACAGCTCAGTGTTACAGCTCTATTTTATTTAGAAGATAGCAGGAAAATCCATCTTCAAGGCATGAGGGCACGTTGATCTAAAGACCGGAGGAGAAGAGCGCCCCAGCGCGCGGGAGAGAGAGAGAGAGAGAGCTGGCTTTGGCCCCTCTATTTATATGTTTCTCTCTCCCTGGGCCTGTCCTATGTAAATTGGGCCAGCCAGGAGTGTTGTTTGGTTTCCCTGAGGTCTTCACTCCGGTCCTCGGACCTTCTTTTGTTTCATTTTCGCAGGCTTTTCCCTTCCTTGTCTTGTAGCCACCGCCATTTTGGACTCCTTTTCCCTAGTCTACCTACCTAAGAGACCCAAAAAGAGCTTGCTGTGATTTATGTCAAAGTGTGTTGTGCATATATTTTCCTCAAGAGATTTAGAGGAATCATCCCTACATAAAACTCTTTAATCGATTTGAAATTCCTTCATCTGTAAGTGGTTAGGGAGAGATGTAAATTCTTTCACTGCTCACAAGTTGAAGGAACCTCCACTCCGTCCTCTGTCGTGGCTGTTAACAACGTACAGCCCCAGCATCAGTGTAGGAGGGCCCCCTTTTCTCCACAACCTCTCCAGCCTTTATCGTTTTTAAGGCTTTTTGACAAAGGCTGTTCTGACCTTTATGAGCTGATACCTCCTTGTACTTTTTTGAGTTACGTTTCTGTAACATTTCACAATGCTGAAAGCTTTTCATGTGATATTTTTAAAAACAATGTGAGTAAAGCTGATCTTTTGAGATGGGCCGTGTGGTCACTGGCCCTGTTCTGAATCTTCCCCCAGCCCACCGAGGGCCTCGGCTGAGGACGGGTGCGTCTTCCTACAGCCCTCGGTCCTGGTGCCTGTTAAGTGCAGGTCTGCAGTTTTCCCACTGTTGTTACCAAAAGAGGCCACATGGGGGCAGCACATCACGCTCCGCTGTTTCGTTTTGTGGGCTAAATTAATATTTATTTTCTCTTGGAGTAGAGTGGATTTCCGCTGTTGTGCTTGTTTCAGGTTTACAGGAACTTGATTCAATTATATAGAGAACTGAATCTATTCTCTTTCTGGTTTGTCCCAGGTTGGTTCTTTCAGTGTGTTTGGTAGACTTCTCTGTGTTATTCAGGAGGTCCTTTTGGATTATCTACCTGATAATACGTTATAAGTATATGTTAATCGAAACCTGTTAATGTCTCCCTCTCTGTACCTGTTTTTCTTCTTTTTTAATAATCATAAGTTGGTTTTCTAAGTCTGAGAGTCTGTTTGTCTTTATAAATTCCTTCATTCGTATGAGTTTATAGATTCCACCCGTGATATATTTATTTCCCTTCCTGACTGACTTCACTCACTATGATAAATCTCGGTCCATCCATGCTGCTGTCAATGATATTTTTTCGCTCTTTTTGACAGCTGAGTGATTCCCGTGCGTAGATGGGTCAGTGACTTTATTCCTCTATTGATGGACATTTCGACTGATGCTCTTTATTGTGCTGGGCTTAGTCGCTCAGTCGTGTCTGACTCTCTGCGACCCCATGGACTGTAACGTGCCAGGCTCTGCTGTTCTTGGGGATTCTCCAGGCAGAAATACTGCAGTGGGTTCCCACGCCCACCTCCAGGGGATCTTCCCAATCTAGGGATTGAACCCAGGTCTCGAATTGCTGGCGGATTCTTTACCAGCTCAGCCACTGGGGAGGCTCTCTATTAAATATTGTCAATATTGCTGCCTTGAAAATAGGGTTGCAAGTATCATTCTAAATTAGGTTTTCTCCCAACCTAAGGCAATGGGTGGGCTTGCCCGATCATGCAGTAACTCTGTTTAATGTGTTTCAGCAATCTTCACACTGCTTTCCTTCATTGCCGCCCCCGCCCATTTACATCCCCGCCCACAGTGTAGGAAGACTTCTTGTTTGCCTCGCCTTCCGCATCATTTAAACTTCGTAGAGCTTTTGGAAGATGGCGGTTCTGAGGGGTGTGCGTTGATACCACGTTGCAGTTTTGATGGGCATTTATCTATGAATCATCGTTTCATGAGCTTTATGGCCTGGAAAATCCCATGGACAGAGGAGCCTGGTGGGCTACAGTCCATGGGGTCGCTAAGAGTTGGAGACGACTAAGCAACTTCACTTTAACTTTTCACTTTAATGCATTGGAGAAGGAAATGGCAACCCACTCCAGTATCGCCTGGAGAATCCCAGGGACGGCGGAGCCTGGTGTGCTGCCATCTATGGGGTCACACAGAACCGGACACGACTGAGCGACTGAACTGAACTGAACTGAACTATAGCGATCTGGATACGTTCTTTGAAAAAATATCCATTTAGATCTTTGGCCCATTTCTGGTGTGTGTGTGTGTGTGTGTGTGTGTTTTGGTTTTTTTTGTTGGTTTTTTTTTTTTTTTTGAGCTGCATGCGTGGTTTGCTTGTTTTGCAGATGAATTACTTGTTGATATATTTTCTTGCCAACTTTTTTCCACTCTGAGGGTTGTCATTTTCTTTCGTTATGGTTTCCCTTGCTGTGTAAGTGCTTCTAAAGTTAATGAAGTCCTTTGCTGAGTTTTTCTTATTTCTATTTTTCATTATTCTAAGAGGTGGATCCAGAGGGAATTTGCTGTGATTTATGTCAAAGCCTGTTTTTCCTATGCTTTCCTCTAATGGTAGGGAGTAATTGTCTCTCCATTTACTTCTTTAACTAATTTGGAGTTTTTCTTTAAATGGGTGAGGAATGTTGTAATTTCATTCTCTTTTTGCTTGTTTAAGGACCCTCCTCCCTGTCCTCTGTCCTGGCTATTAACAAGTTACGTTGGCCTCTTGACCATCTGCCCTGTTTTGAATTCTTTTTCCAGGACCTATCCCAGGACATTTGTTGAGAACAGGTGTATTTTGGTCAGCACAGGTTTTTCAGTTGTTACCAAAAGCAGCCACAAGGCAGCATTTTTCATCCTCCACTTTTTGGGATAATTTAGTTTTTTCTCATAGAGTTGATTTCCGACTCTGTTTGTTTTAGGTGTACAGGAACTTGATTCAGTCATAAATAGATGTACGGCTGTTCTTTCGGGGGATCTTTTCCCATGAAGGTTATCACAGTGTGTTTCCTTCAGCTTGCTGTGCTGTTCATTTGGTCCTTTTAGATGACCTGTTTGATATGTAGTGATGTGAGCATTTTAATCCCTCTTAGTGTATCCCTCCTGCAACGTTTTAAAAAAATAATCATGAGCTGGTTTTTAACTCTGAGTCTGTTTCTATTTGCAAATTATTTCATTTGCATGAATTTCTGGCTTCCACTTTTCAGTACTATTTTAGGATGTTTGCCTTTGGTCTCATACCTCAGTGATAATCTCTCAGTACATCCATGCTGCTGCTCATGGTAGTGTTTTTTTTTTTTTTCCTGAGTGTATTCCACTGTACAGATGAGCCAGTTAGTCTTCATTTTTCTGTCGATTTTTGGTTAATGCTCTGACCTGGCTATTGTGAATAGTGCTGCCCTGAAAATAGAAATGTACATATTCTTTGGAATTAGGATTTTTTCCAGATCAAAGCAAGGAGTGGTATTGCTGGAAAACGGGATAACTCTCTATTTTGTGTTTCAAGGAGCCTCCAGATATTTTCCTTCGTGGCTGCACCCACCCATTTACAACCCTGCCCACGGTGTAGGAGGGTTCCCTGTTCCCCTCGCCCTCAGCAGCACTTAAGCTTCGAAGATCTTTTGAGGATGGCCGTTCTGAGCCGTGTGAGAAGATGGCTATGGTAGTTTTAATTTGCATTTCTTTACTACTTACTGATGATGAGTATCTTTCCACGGGCTTTTTACCTTCTATGGGGGAGTACAGTTAACCTCTGGAAAGTGGCTTCTTGAAAGTCAGCCCTGTTTTGAATTCTCTTCATGTGATTTACCCCGGAAGATTTCTTTAGGGCTGGTGTCATTTTTTTTTATTTTTTTTTTACCTTCTTGTTAACATTTTTATTATAGTATTTCCTTTTAAATTCATTCAAAACAAACAAAAAAGGAAAACAAAGACAATGGTCCCAGAAGGAATGCAGGATTCGTTTTAGTTACAGCGCAGAGATTCTTCTCTCGGTGGGAACTGTGCTCTTGGTTTCAGCAATAAGTGAGGGGAAGGTCTTGCGCTTTTGAAGTTCTGAGGGGTGCAGGGCGTCCGCGTTAGTAGGGGTAGATGGGAAATGCTATCTGCAACCGTCCAAGGCTGGAACGGTCTTCCAGTCACTGTGGCGTCCACCTGCTGTCAGGGTTAGTTCCAGATTTTGAGGAAGCTGTCCCAGGACCCCGTCGCCACGGCCATCCCGTCATCAGTTACCCCCAGGCAGCTCACGCGGTTGTCATGCCCGGCCAAGACCCCTGCCCCGTCGGCTTTGAGGGCGTCCCAGACGTTGCAGTTGAAGTCGTCGTACCCTGCGAGAAGGAGGCGCCCACTCTTGGAGAAGGAGACGGAGGTGATCCCGCAGATGATGTTGTCGTGGGAGTAGGTCCTGAGCTCCTGGTCCGCACGGAGGTCGAACAGCCGGCAGGTGGCGTCGTCTGAGCCAGTGCCAAATGCGTCGCGGTTCGGGAAGAAACAGATGGCGTTGATATCGGGCTCGTGGCCGGTGAAGGTTTGCCGGCACACCCCTTCTCGCACGTCCCAGAGTTTGGCTGAAGCGTCACAAGCACCAGAGACAGTCTGGTGTCCGGAGCGAGTGAAAGGCTCATGACGTCCCCGGTGTGTCCAGGGAATGTGGTCGTCTGCTGGCCAGTCTCGATGTCCCACAGGGCACAGGTGGTGTCTCCAGAGCCGGTAACGATCTGATTGTCATCCAGAAAACCGCAGCACAACAGGTAACCTGTGTGTCCAGCCAGCTCACGATTCACACGTGCATTCCCTTCACGAGTTTTCAGATTGTAAATGGAGCAGATGTTATCCAGGCCTCCGCAGGCCACGTAGTTCCCAGAAGGGCCATAAGCGCACGTCATGACCCGCGAGGAGCGCAGAGGGATGGCATGGACCTTGTTTGTGGTGTAGCTGCCCCAGATAATAAGTTTACCGTCCTGCGAGGCACTGACTAGAAGCCTGGAGTCGGTGCCCCAGTGCATGGCATAGATCTTGGCCAAGCGTCCCCTCAGCGTCCTCCTGGTGCGCGTCTGGACTCTTCCCACAGGGTCAGTGTTTGTGATCTGAGAGAGAGTCGCGTCTGCACACGCCTTCCGAGCATCTCCAATTTGGTCTTTAAGCTGTTCGGCCTCCTGCCGTAACTGGTCAAGTTCACTCATCTTCTAATCTTAGTGCTCTTCAAAGCCACCTCAAAGAATCTGAGATCTTAATTCAGAAGTGCTGCTGGTCTGTTCTCCCAAACATGTAAAACTGTCTGCAACAGAGAAAAGGCTCGACGCCTCGTCCCGCCTGCCGCGCCCGCTCCCCGCCGCCTCAGCCGCCGCTCCGGGAGGTGGTCGTGCTCCGGCCGCTCCGCGGGCGCTGCGGGCAGGTGCGCCGGCGAAGCTCGGTCCGGTCGGTCCCGCGGCGGCTGCTCCACTCCCACACCCGCGCCCGCTCCCGCTCCCGCCGCCGCCGCCTCCTCCGTCCGCCCCTCAGACGCCTCCAGCCATCGGGATGCGCGCGGCGGCCCCTCGGCTGGTGTCATTTAGAGCCGAGCCCAATAGCCCCGGTTTTCAAGTGCTTCTTACGGGGAATGACCACAAGGTGGCAGCATGTCTTCATGCCCGCTCTGGTTACCTGGGCAACCAGAGCCTTATGGCAAATCTGGTTTCTGGGTTGTCAGTAAGAATGCCTCCCGGGGATCTTCCAGACGCAGGGATTGAACCCGCTTCTCCTCCGTCTCCTGCATTGGCAGATGGATTCTTTACCACCAGCGCCACCTGGGAAGCCCTAAGGTTTGTGTCTCCTTACTTCTTCCCCCTTCCCCTTCATCCCCCAGGCGGTGCCAATGATTGCAACACCACTCTGCAGAGGGACCTGTCCTCTCAGTGGGGTGACCCTAAGGAAGGAGGCTGGAGGTGGGAACCCCACCACCAGGCGACACGGGGCCCGGGGCACTTTGCAAAGCTCTTCCAGCCCAGAGACCCCACCATCCTTTGGGGGCACTAGGTTTAGTGCTGCTGCAGGAGGGTCCCACAGGATCTGGAGACCGGGCGGGGGAGCTGATTGGCTGGCATATCCTCCCCAGCGCCCTCAGCCCCAGGACAGCCCCGCCTGGGGACCTAGCCTGCTCAGGCCCCAGGGACGTGATGTCAGCCCAGGTCCCCAAGGCCCGAGGGGAACAGAGTCAGCAGCTCTTTTGTCTTTCTTTCTTTCTTTCCTGTTAGGTTTATTTTGAATTTGAGTATATAGGTGATTTGCACTGTTGTGGGTTTTTTTTTTTCAATGTGTAAAGCAACGTTGTTCATTTATACGTAGATGTATATATGCTCTTTTGGGGTTCTTTTTCTCATATAGGTTATATACAGTCAAAGTAGGGTTCCTTGTGCTCTACAGTGGGTCCTTATGGATTATTTTATAACTAGTAGTGTGTATATGTTATTCTCAACATATGTTTCTCCCTGCACCTGGCCTTTCCTTTTTGGTAACACGATTCTTTACTAAGTATATGAAGCTGTTACTGTTTTGTAAAGAAGCTCATTTGTTTCCATGTTTGGATTCCGCCTAGAAGTGATAACAGGCGATACTTCGTCTCACTTAGTTCATCTAGTGTGATCGTCTGTGGCTCTTCCCTGTGACTGGAAGTGGCTTCCTTTCATCCTGCTATGTCTGGCTTTGTGTATCTGAGTTGACTCACTGAAAAGGGGATGACAGAGGATGAGATGGCTGGATGGCATCACTGGCCTGATGGACACGAGTCTGAGTGAACTCCAGGAGTTGGTGATGGACAGGGAGGCCTGGTATGCTGCGATTCATGGGGTCGCATAGAGTCGGACACAACTGAGCGACTGAACTGAACTGAGCTGACCTGACCCCGGCTTCTTTAACCATTCACCTGTCCTTCTACACTTAGGTTTCTTTTGTATCTTGGCGAGTGTATCCAGTGCTGTCATGATTGTCGGCGTGCAGTATCTTGAAAATTTCGTTTTCCCAGGATCCATGCCCAGGCATGGGATGGCTGGGTCACATGGTACTTTGTTGCTGAGTGTCTGAAAGCCCCTCTGTATTGTTCTCCAGAGTGGATGCACTGATTTACATTCCCACCCGGGGTAGGAGGGTTCCCTTCTCTCCACACTCCCTCCAGCATTTATTGTTGTCGAATTTTTGAGATGGCCATGCTGGCTGGTGTGAAGTGACATCTCATTGAACTTTTGATTTGCATTTCTCTAATGATTAGGGACGCTGAGCATCTTTTTGCATACTTTATGTCCACCTGGGTGCCTTCTATGGAGAAACGCCCATTTCGATCTTTGGCCCACTTTTCCATTGTTTTATTTTTTTTAATTGAGCTACCTGGACTGTTTGCATGTTTTGGAGATGAATTCCTTGTATCTCCATTTGCAAACACTTTTTTTTCCCCACCCATTCTGAAGGTTGTCTTTTTCTTTCATTTATAGTTTACCCTGCTGCTCAAATGCTCTTAAGGTTAATGAAGTCCCATTTGTTGATTTTATTGTATTATTCTAAGAATGAATCCAAAAAGAACTGGCTGCGATTTATATCAAGCCATGTTCTGTATATGTTCCTCAAGAGCTTTATAGTATCCATCCCTCCATTTAGATCTCTGCTTTGACGTATGCCGGGAGCCAGTGTGAGGAAGCCCGCCCGTGACAAGGTCATGAGGAAGGAAGCTGACATACGCAAGGCGTGCTCAGACTTCAGGGACCCCTCTGGAAATTCCTAAGCATGTACCCCAACAAAAATCTGCCGGTTTTTGTGCTCTGCTTTTCCACTCTTCTGACATTTTCTGGAAAAAGTCAATTCAGGGCTTTAGTCTTCTGCATTTGAAAGAGTGTTTCAATCCAAAAACCCCTCCGATGGCTTTCTAGCCTGCCTGCAGGACTCGTACAGCTGCGCATGTGATTGTTTGAGGCCTCCTGACCGCAGGAGGCACAGGAAGCTTAAAACATCCTAGGAATGTAGGGGCTTCCGAGGAGTCAAAATCTTTA
This sequence comes from Capra hircus, assembly GCF_001704415.2. Lineage (NCBI taxonomy): Eukaryota > Metazoa > Chordata > Mammalia > Artiodactyla > Bovidae > Capra > Capra hircus. The sequence continues at coordinate 20,150 of NW_017195268.1, forward strand.
GAATAGGACTGATTAAAGGTTTCATTTTTTGGGTCAATGCTTGCTGCCAAATTTTCATATCCTTTATTTTTAGATATAGTTGGTATATAGAAAAACAAGTAGTAGACCTGGTATTAGCAACATTAGATCTTTGAGTTAAGTACCTTTGTTCTATAGAGATGTAACTTTAATGCTTTAAGGAGATGCAGATTAAAAAAAAAAAACACTTCAGGGGAAACAAAATTAACATTCATTAAGGAAGAGAGCCAAAAAGTGTTAACAAGCCTCTTGGCCAAAAGATAATGTAAATCACCTGAGACCTTTTGTATACAAAATGATATACGGAAAGAATCTGGGTTGCGAACGCTACATAATTTTGTGTTACCCATTGATCTCCGTGTTTTATCGAAAGTATAAAAGGCCTTCTGAACAATAAAGGATGGGGGCCAGTTTCTCGGACCAGTTTCTCGAACTAGTCTCTCGGCCTGTTTTCTTGGGACTCTGGCTCCCCCCATGTCTCTCTCTCTCTCTTCTTCTCTCCCCTTCCCTCTCTCTGCTCTTTAACTTCAGGCTGAATCTCCATCTGGGGCCCGGAGGCTCGCCAGGTCTACTTACTTGCCCCGGCTGTTAAGACCCGCACGAAAGGGAGCTTAAGGCGAGGCACCCTTAGATATTCAAGCGGGCGCCGGTGGCCCAACGTAGATGGTGCAAATTCCTTGTCTGGAATTTTATTGGCCTTCCGCGTAAACCAAGCTATTCAGCCCTCTTCCTCCACTTAATCTTCTTATTACACTATAGTTTCTTAATCTAATCTTACATTAATAAACAAACAAGTCTTTCCACGCCAACGCCGTCCACCCTTCGAATTCCCTGGATCCACCGGGGCTGGACGCCGGCAGACGTATGTTTTTCTGCAGGGGGTTAAGCAGTGTAGTAATTTCATCGTCTTTTCACTAGTTTGCGGAACCTCCAGCCTGTTCCTCCATGCTGACGGTTAACAGCTTACCCTGCCAGCATCGGTGTAGGAGGGTTCCCGTTTTCCCACATCCTCTCCAGCATTTCTTGTTTGCAGACTTTTTACCAATGGCCATTCTGATCGGAGTGAGGTGATACCTTCATTGTAGTTTTGATTTGAATTTCTGTGAGTTTTAGTGTGGAGAAGGCAATGGCAAACCACTGCAGTATTCTTGCCTGGAGAATCCCAGCGGCGGGGGAGCCTGGTGGGCTGCAGTCTATGGAGTCGCACAGAGTCGGACACGACTGAAGCGACTTAGCAGCAGCAGCAGGAAGTTTTAGTGATACCGAAATCTTTTCGTGTGATTATTTTGAAAGAGTGTGAGTAAAACTTAACTCCCAAGGTTGGCTTCTTGACCAATTGCCAGGTTTTGAATTCTTTTTCCAGGATCTACCTAAGGTCCTTCGTTGACGACAGGTTTTTTTTCCCCTTGCATCCCTGAAGGCCTGGGGATATTACGTTCCCATCTTCACAGGTTTTAAATTGTTGCTACCCAAAGTGGCCACAAAGTGGCAACATTTCTTCATGCCCCACTCTTTTTATTATTTTGGTAACTTAAATTTTTATACTTTATTAGAGTAGATGTGATTTCCGATGTGGGTTTTGTTTTTTGTTTTTTTTTTTTTTGGTTTTCAGGAACTTCATTCAGTTATACATAGACATATATCTATTAGACACGTGCCTTGTATTACATGGAGAAAAACTGTACTTTGGAAAAATACATGTTTTTACAGGTTCTAAAATATGTTCCTGAGTTTGCTAATCAGAGACTGCCAATGCAACACATAGTTCACAATCGCTTTCTTCTTGATTTTCACTAGGGGTTAATTTTTTTTTTTTTTTAGGGGTTAATTTTTTAAAGATTAAAAATCATGGACTCAAGATCTACTAAAGTGACAAGGAAAATGTTTCAGTGTGTATGGCAAGTCAGATATGTGTTGTCAGTGAGAGAAGATATAAAGACTGGAAATATTGTTGTAAGAAAGTAATGATCATTCTATTCTACAGTCAGTCATTTATAAATGGGGGAAAGTAGAACCAATTAATAAATCTAGGCCTTGAGAGGCCTTTTGGGGATTTAGTCTAAGACTCCTGAGGAATTACAGCAGAGTCAGTGTAGAAGAAGTCTATGTGGTCAGCACACCAAACTTATTTCTTAAAACAAATTAGTCTTGGCCGAGTTTAGTGAAAATAGAGGCAACTTTAGGAAAAAAAAAATACGTTTCACTAAATGTTAAATTCTGGTTTTGTTAATTGAGGTCTATGTTTACTAAGAAAGTCTTATGACATAGTTCCTTGCGTTTATGTTATAATGCTGATGAGAGTGAACTGAATTAGTAAGGGACTCCCTAAGTGTATTTCTAAAACTTATCTCAGTAATCAGCCTTTGGATAAGGGTCAGGATCTCCATGGTCTGCAACCAGGAGACTAACCCCAGGCTACAGTTGTTTAACAAACTAAGTCAGAGCACCTGGGACATACTGACTGTGCTTAAAGCAGGTCCTCAGATTCCTGCTTGTGGTCCTACTGATACTGCTAGCTGCCTTATTTCCTCTTCTGCCTGCTTTGCCCAATTGTTTCTTGTGTTGCCAAATGTGTGACTGAGCCTCTGATAAAATGATGATATGCGATCAGTGAGGGTAACGGTGAAACTCTAGCTATGGGAAGAAGCAACAAGAGGGAACGTTTTCACGGACCATAGAGGCTGGTGAGACAGGTGATCCAGCGTCTCTTGGCTCCTGTTTTTTGGGGTTAGTCCCATAACAGCGCACTGAGTGGCCTGTCAGCAGAATCTTTGCCAGAGCTAGGCATGAGCATTCCTAGCACCATGGGAGAAAATGGACATGAAGCGCCCCCAGAACCATGATCAGATTGCCACGAAGGGGCAGTGCCAGCTGAGAAGGGGCACTTGCCGTCTGCCTCTGCTAGGACTCAATCAGGACTCGCTGCAGCGGCTGCCCTTCAGCAGCCCTGGAAGGCACTGAGCGGGGAGATCGGGAACGGGGCATCCGTGCTGGGGAAGCTCACAGAACAGGTCTTCAGACAGTCAGATGCTCTCAGTAAAGGTTCTCATGAGCCCAGATTCTTGCCTCTTCTCATGCCTAGAGGAGCACTAGAGTCAGCAACAGTGACAACTGCTCTAATATGTGAATTAATGTGTGAATAGCATGTCAGCAGCTAGAACCTACTTAGGCAAAACTGGACAACTGGCTACCGGTCTCCTTGAAGTGCCAGGTCTGGACTGGGAATCCAGCTTATTCTCCTGGGAAAAAATTGTTGATTTTTTACAGTACTGTTCAGGTTGTCACTCCTCCAACGACTTGAAACTGAGTCTGTCACACCTACGTCAGTCACTCTGGGCTAATACAGAAGACATCCACAGTGTGCAAGACCAGAGCAAAAGCCTGTGGAGAGGGTACCACCAGTGCTGAGTCTATCTGGACAGGATCACAATTGCTAAAAAATGCAACCTGGTTCTCACTCCTGCTATAGCTCCTGCTCACAATAATTTGTGATCATTAATCACAGATCTTTGGCCCCTGACTTTTTAAATCCACTTGTTATGTTTGTCTCTTTCAGATTATGATGGTTTCACATCAAGATAATGGATCCAGCTACTCTTCGGAACAGATCCTGTGGGGATAACAACAGAGGTCACCCTGGGGCCCCCCGAATGAGGCAGAACGAGAGCTCCATGACCCCAGCTAGGTAGGGACTATGAGACACGTGCCAGCCTGAAGAAGCTACAGAAGACAGATCTTCACCCTTCAGCCTCCCAATAAAGATTTTTGGGGTTCACGTCTCTCAGCAGGATTTGACATAGGAGATAGAGGGGCCTCTGGGCTGGACCGCTGGTATTTGTCAAGTGGATTGAAATTGAAGCTGTGTTCTCATTCACACACTCCAAGGACAAATCTAGTGGCAGAAGCTGAAGTCTGCGAGAGTAAAGAGATAAGAGGCCCACTCCTGAGGTCAAAGAAGACTTCTCTGTACAAGGGCAGGAAGCCTCCTCCTTGATGGCTGAAAAGGGAGGGGGCCCCATCCCATAATAAGTGTGGACATGCCCCCACAGGCCTCTGTGGGGGGATCAGTCTTAACAAATGTCGTGCCCACATCTTGGGGAGGGTGCAGGGACCAGTCAGGTGTGAAAAAGAGAGAAGGTAATTGCTCAAAGGTAACCAAAGACCCGGAAGGACGGTCCTCAATGCGGGATTTACGTCAGCTCTCCCTGGGCTTCTCCGCAGGACACGCACACTTCTCTTGGTTCTCTATCCCTGAGCTGCTTCTCTCTTAAACATCCTGTGTTTCTCTGTGCTCTCTGAGATGTTACGCTGTGTTGATAATAATGGACTTCTATGTGTATTTATGCTTCTTGCCTCCTTAAAATATTCTTGGGTTCAAAGCAGGGAACGACCGAGGGTCACTTTGCTTCTACACTCTGGCCACGGGCGGTCTCGGGGCTGGCAGTCCTGCTTCTCATCCAGGGCACCCTGGTTCAGCTCCGGGCAGGGAGCCGAGATCTCTCTCCAGGCCCGCTCACGGCTGTCTCCCCGAGATCACGGCCGTACGTTTTCTGTCACCGTGGCTGGAAGAGGCGCTACTTTCGTCGCATACTGTGTAGAGTAATATCGCCCTGTGGGTCTGTGCTGCGTCTCTGCTGTCTGTCATCTCTCCTTCTAAGCGTAGGTTGCTTCGCTGTCTTGGTTATTGAAGCTGGAGCTGCCGATATCGCTGGGGTGTGGCTGTCTTCTAAAAATAGTACTTTTTTCTCCAGCTCTCTCTGCAGGCATGGAGCACAATGACTGAGAATTTATACACATACATGATTTTTTAATTTATTTTTTATTGCTGGATAATAGCTCTGAAATTTTCTGTCAGTTTCTGACTAAGCTCATGCCAGCTGTAATGATAACTTATTCAGGGTTGAACTGATTTATGATGTACGGGCCTTAGTGCACTGCAGATTCAGGCCCTAGTGTGGAACCAGGCCTTAGCCTTGGCTAGAGTCAGGCCTAATTGAGGACCAGACTCAGGCCTAAGTGTGGACTAGAGTCAGGCTGTGGTTTGGAATAGTATGAGGCCTCAGTGAGAACCAGAGTCAGGCCTAAGAGTGGGCCACTGTCAGGCCTAAGTGTGAACTAGAGTCAGACTTAATGTGGACCAGTCAGCCCTTAAAGTGGACGAGAGTCAGGTCTTAAGTGGTTTTGAGTCAGGCCTGAGAGTGGACCAGAACCATGCCTTAGTGTGGACCTGAGTCTGGCCTGAGTGGGTACAAGAGTCAGGCTTGGTGTAGACCAGAGTGAGGCCTACGTGAGTAACAGTCATGCATCAGGAAGACTCGGTTCCACACTCAGGCCTGATTCTGGTGCACACTCAGGCCTGACGCTAGTCACACTCAGGCCTGACTCTGGTGCACACTCAGCCCTGACTGGTCCACACTCTGGCCTGACCCTGGTGGACACTCAGGCCTATTCTGGTCCACACTTAGGCCTGACCCTGGGACACTCAGGCCTATTCTGGTCCACACTTAGGCCTGACCCTGGTGGACACTGAGGTCTACTCTGGTCCACACTTCCACACACTCCTGACCCTGGTGGACACTCAGGCCTGACACTGGTGGACACTCTGGTCCACACTCAGGCCTGGACCTGGTGGACACTCAGGCCTGACTCTGGTGGACACTCAGGCCTGACTCTGGTGCACACTCAGCTCTGACTCTGGAAACACTCAGCCCTGACTCTGGTGCACACTCAGGCCTGACTCTGGTGGACACTCTCTGGTGGACACTCAGCCTGACTCTGGTGCACACTCAGGCCTGACTCTGGTGGACATTCAGGCCTGACTCTGGTGGATACTCAGGCCTACTCTGGTCCATGCTCAGGCCTGATCCTGGTGGACACTCAGGTCTGACTCAGGTGCACACTCAGGCCTGACACTAGTCACACTCAGGCATGACTCTGGTGCACACTCAGCCATGACTGGTCCACACTCAGGCCTGACCTGGTGGACACTCAGGCCTGAATTTGGACCAGGCTAAGGCCTCACTCTGGTCGACAATCAGGACTGGACTCTGGTGCACACTCAGGCAGACTCTAGGCCACATAAGGCTTGACTCTGGTACTTACTTACCCTGACTCAGGTCCATCCTGAGACCTGATTCTGGTGCATGCTAAGCCCTGACTCTGGTCCTCATTTTGGCCTGACCCTGGTCCACTCCTATGCCTGTCTGTTGTACTCACTTAGCACAGACTCTAGTCCACACTAAAGGCCTGACTCTGGACCACACTAAAGGCTTAGTCCTGTCCACACTAAGGACTGACTGTGATACTCACTTCAGCCTGACCCTGGTCCACTCCTATGCCTGTCTGTTGTACTAACTTAGGCCTAACTCTGGTCCACTGTAAAGCCTGACTTGGTCCACACTGAGGCCTGACTGCAGTCCTCACTAAGGCCTGACTCTGGTCGTCATTAGGACTGACTCTGGTCCACACTAAGGCCTGACTCTACTACACAGTAAGGCCAGACTCTGGTACTCACTGAGACCGGGCTATGGTACTTCCTTAGGCCTGACTTGATCCACACTAAGGCCTGGATCTGGTTTTCACTATGGCCTGGCCTGGTTCTGAGTTAATCCTGATTCTGGTACTGACTTAGGCCTGACTCTGGTCACACTCAGGCCTGACTGTGGTACGTACTTAGGCCTGACCTGGCTCACACTAAGGTGTGAATCTCTTCCACACTAAGCCTGGATCTGGTTCTCACTATGGCCTGGCCTGGTCCTGAGTTAGTCCTGACTCTGCTACTGACTCAGGCCTGACTTTGGTCACACTCAGGCCTGACTGTGGTACGTACTTAGGCCTCACTCTGGTATGACTCTGGTTCTGACTTAATCCTGACCCTGGTAAAAGCAACCGTAAACATCTGCTGGGCAGCTAATACCCACCAACCCTCACATGTGCTCAGTCATTTCAGTCACGTCCAACTCTTCGTGACCTGATGGACTGTGCCCTGCCAGTCTCCTCTGTCCATTGGATTCTCCAGATAGGAATTCTGGAATGGGTCGCCAGGCCCTCCTCGAGGTATCTTCCTGAGCCAGGTAACGCAACCAGTGATGTCTGCTGCGTTTTTCTGCATCTCAGGCAAGATTTTTAGGCTGCTGAGCCACCTGGGAAGGCCCTCACCAAAGCCTGGGGACCTGTTAAACAAACAAGCAAACAAAAAACCTACACTCAACAACTGTTCTCTGAAAGGTAGTGGACAAAGAGCCTAAGACCCAAATCACTAAGGCCCACCTCTCAGCCCCTCCCCAGAGGCCCACCTTGGCAGGGCCCACCCTGCCCTGCTTCTCCACAGGAGGCACCCCACCCTCCCCACCATGTTCCTCTACTCCCCAGGGTCCCACCCACCCTCCGTCCCCTCCTGTCCCTTCCCCTCCCTAGGGTCCCACCCTCCCTCCCCCACTCCTCTCACCACCACCTCCGCCCCAAGGCACCCCCCAACCCCACCCTCCCCAGGGTCCCCCACCCCACTCCACCCTCTCCTCCGTAGGATCCCACCCTCCCCTCCTCCCCTCACCACTTCCCTCTCCTTCCCCCTCCCCTCCTCTCCCTTCACGCCCCTCCCCCTCCCCCTCCCTCCCTCCACCTCCCCTCCCCTCCCCCCTCCCCCTCTCCCAGAGTGACTGATGTAGGTGTGACAGACTCAGTTTGAAGTAGTTGGAGGAGTGACAACCTGAACAGTAATAAGCAAAATAGATGTCTCTCTTTTTTTCCCCCCAGGAGAGTAAGCCTGAGTTCCAGTCTAGACCTGGCACTTCAGGGAGACCTTTAGCCTGGTAGCCAGTTGTCTAGATTTATCTAAATAGAGTTTAACCTCTGATGTGGTATTATCAACGCAAAAAAATCACAAAGCCCAAAGCCGTTGTCACAGTTACTGACTTTAGTGCTTCTCAAGGTATGAGAAGAGGCAAGAATCTGGGCTCATGAAAATCTTCCCTGAAGACATCTAACCGTCTGAAGGCTTGCTCTGCATCTTCTCCAGAGCGTGAGGCCTCGTTCCTGACCGCCGCCTCCGTGCTGTTCAGGCTGTGCTGACGGCCGGCAGCGGCAGTGGCCCCTGATTCAGTCTTCACAGGAGCAGATGGCGGTGCCCGTCTCCTGTCAGCGTGGCCCCTCATGGCCGTCAGTTTGACCACGGTTTTGGTGGCACTCACATCCGTTTTGAGCCATGGTGTTAGGCAGCGTCGTTCCCGGGTCTGCAAAGATTCCGCTGACAGGCACTCAGTGTGGCGTTACTGGACAAGGCCATAAAGCAGTAGCCAGGAGCCGCTGGACCACTGTCTCTCCAGCCTCTGTGGTCCATGAAAATATTCCCATTTGGAGCTTCTTCTATATTTAGAGTTAAACCACTACCATCACTGAGCTCATGAGGAATTATATGATATCATTGTGTTATCAGAGGCTCAGTCGTATATTTAGTAATGCAAGAAGCAACTCGAAAGCAGGCAGAAAAAGAAATAATACAGCTTGCAGTAGGGTCACAAGCAAGAATCTGAGAAACTGTGTGAAGTGTAGCCAGTGTAATCCAGGTCCTACGTCTACTAAGACGAAAAAGTCTTAGTAAACATGGACCTTCATTAACAAAACTAGAACTTAATATTTAATGAAACAAGTCTTTTCTAAAATTACCCCCATTTTTATTAAACTAGGCCAAGACTAAGTTGTTTTAAAAGTAAGTTGGGTGTACTGACCACACAGCTTCTTTACATGGTCTCTGCTGTAATTCCTCAGGAGTCTTGGACTAAAATTCCCCAAAGGCCTCTCAAGGCTAAGAAAGTCATGCCAAAGGCCTGCCATCAGATTCTGCCTAAGTGGATTTTTCTCTCTTCTAAAGGTCCCCCAAATCTCAAAATCTTTGAGATTCCTGTACGTGTCAGGAGACAGTCTTTTCATTTACCTGGTAAGGCTGCTCAGAACCCAAGTGTCTCTAATTTCTGGAGGGACAAGGCAGAGAGAAAAGAAAAAATGTTTGAATTTTACCCAGAGGTATAAGTTACCAAACTGTTGTAAGTTTAAGTAGCTTGAGGAGAAGACCTTTATACCTGAAAAGAGTGGAAGCCAGTAATATGTCACCCCAAAGGTCATGAACATTATAATCACGTTTAGCAGTTTATTTAACCCCACGTAGTTAATCTTTGTTCTGCTGTCCTTGCCTGATGGTTGAGTATGATGATGACGGTGACAGCTGTAAGGAGTTTGTGACATTTTTGTTAAGGCTTGCATGGTTTGTCCAGTAAAGTGGGTGCCATGATCACTGGAGACTGGTAAATGTACCCCCAGTGGAAAACACATTTTAAACTATGTTTTTCCATTGTGAGGCCATCAGACCTGTAACATGTACCCAGGAAAGGCTGTAAGCCATCAAATGTAAATGAGGTCTGTCAGGAAGCTGGGAAGAGCTGAGTGGCCATCTTGGATTTCCCATGGCCCTGACTGAGTTACAGCTAGTGTTTACCAGTGTAAATTCCTTGATTTAGGAGACTATTGCCAACTCCTAAGGACATCAGGAAAACAAAAGTCTGACAACGAGGGGTTAATTCTTTGTAGAAGCAGAATTGGCTTTACCTACATGTACCACAATCTTCAGAGGTCACTGTGAAATAATATTTACTTCACCAAAGTAACCAAAGATTTTAAAAACAAATATAAATCACTTTAAGGCAAAGAAATTCACATAGAATGTTATCAAAAGCCATGTTCCAAGAAAACTTTATTCTCTTAACAGGGAGAGAAAACCAAATTCCAGTCTGGTCACAGTTTACTTTAATCACAAAATTTATTTACCTAATCAAATCTAGTGTAGTCTTAGAGAGTCCTGACACCACAATAACATTATCTTCCCTATCTTCAGTTCAGTTCAGTCGCTCAGCGGTGTCCGACTGTTTGTGACCCCATGGACTGCAGCTCGCCCGGCCTCCTTGTCCATCACCAACTGCCGGAGTTACTCAAACTCATGTCCATCGATACTCCTTTCAATCATGTCCATCCCAATGTTGTTTTAATGCAAACCTTGAACTCCCGGATTTCTGGTTTCAGCACCAGGTGGTCTCGCAGGCAGCAGTGAGCCGTCCTGAACTGAATGTGGGAGCCCGGATGAGAACCAGGAGTCCTCGCTGCCAGACCAGCAGGGGCCAGAGGCAAGAAGCAAAGTGACCCTGGGTCTTTCCTCTGCTTGAAAGCAAGAATGTGTCTCAAAGAGGCACACCCCGTAAAAAAAAACAAAGTTCACTATTAGAGGCACACGGAATGTCTGGGGCAAGCACACAGAAGCAGTTTATTTATTTAAGACCAAGACTAGGTAGCGCACACCGGGTGAGGAGTGCCAGGGTCCTGGGTGAGAGCCCAGTGAGAGGAGACTCACATCACTCACACAGGACGCCCTTCTGGGCCTTTGTCTGCATTTGGAAAAAACATATATCCTATAAGACCACTTCTAGGTGGAACCTAAACACGGATACAAGTGAACTTCTTTACAAAACAGAAACAGCATCACAGGCTTAGAAAATAAATTCATGGTTCCCCAAAGTGAAATGTGTGGGGCAGGGAGAAATTAGCAGGTTGAGAAGAACATAAACACACTACTATTTATACTTCTAAAATAATCCACAAGGACCCACCACAGAGCACAAGAAACCCTCTCAAAACTGTAATAACCTCTATGGGAAAAGAAAACGATAAAGAATATATGTACTTCTATGAATAAATGAATCAAGTTTCTGTGCAAGC